>NC_043713.1:58020737-58024152 GCF_006229205.1 Suricata suricatta | reverse complement strand
GGCAAACAAACACCTCCTTTTGAAAAGATTTTCTGGAAGTCCCACACAATACCTCCCCCTACATATCACTATCCAAATCTTAGTCGTGAGGCTATATCTAGCCATGAGGGAGGCTGAGAAATGTATAATTTGAGCAGGAAACAACATTATTTAATATCTTGGACAGAAAAAAACCCCATCTACTCGTGAGATTATACAGTGGGACTTTAGGCAGATGTCTGATTAGTGAAACTCAGCCTTTTAACTACAGATTTATCTGAAGGAGATGTTCCTGGCCACACAGAAGTCCTGAGATCAGTGTGTATTTGTGGGTGGACTTACTGTGCAGGATGTTTTCTGGACAGTGGTCAGTAGCTTTGGGTCTCATCCCTCACTCAATGCTCCAGCCACACTGGGCTACTCTAATGTCTTTGCAATATGTAGTGTGGTCTCATGCTTCTTCCTTTCTTCCTTAACTTCCGTTGGAGATGCCTTCTCCACTCCTAATTCAGCTCTGCTGGCTAAATTCATCTCATTCTTTAAGATGCAGTTCAAATGATTCCACTACCAAGGAGACATATTTGGCCACATTAATATAAATAAACCTCTCAGTCTTCTGCCCTCAGGTTACATTTTATCTATTGTTTTATCTCTCATATCACAATTTTGTGTAAATATCTTTTTTAATTTATTATAATTTATACTGTCTTCTTCATCTTTGTGTCCTCAGGACATAGTACGGAGGATTAGTACTTAAGAGGTGCTCATTAAAAACACCGAATGAACTAGCAGTACATAAAATAATGAAGAGACCGTATTTATTCACACAGCTAGGATAATTTTTAAATTCCACAAGATGAACTCTCAGATACTGTATTTTGATGCAATTCTTCAACATTTAATTGATACATTTCCACATGCTGAATTTGGTGTGTTAGTAAACTTTCATGCAGACACACAGTTTTGGCAGATGGATTATCATATGAACAAATACTTTAAGCAACAAGAGGCCGTAGCAAAGTGGGGCCTGAACTTCATAACCATGTTTACAGCTTTCCATCGAGTCTACTAAGATAAGCTGCCAGCCTTTTAAAATGACAGGTGAGCCGATAAGTCTAGCTTTGACGGGTCAGTTACCGGTCACAGTGGCAGTTGCTTGTTCACCTAGATTGACTATGGGAACAGAACTGTGGACTAATAGGGATGTCCTGTTTAAATCTAGGTGAGAGTATTAAACATTTCAAGTCACAGAGACTGGTTAAATAAGCACAGAAAATAGTGCCTGGGTTTCACTTCTAGCACTAGACACTGAAGGAAAGGCTGAGAACCTGAAGAAGATACTTAAAAAACAGGCTAAAATAGTTAAGAATAAGCATAACAAAAGAAATACAAGATTTATACACCAAAAAGTGCAAAATAGCGTTGAAAGAAATTAAAGACCTAAATAAGTGTAACAACATCCCATGCTCATGGATTAGAACTATTCATATTGTTAAGATAGCAGTATTCAACGAAGTGAGCTACAAATATTTTTAACATATTTTTTAATGTTTATTTTTTGAGAGAGAGAGAGACAGAATGTGAGAGGAGGAGGGGCAGAAAGAGAGGGGGACACAGAATCCAAAGCATGTTCCAGACTCCGAGCTGTCAGCACAGAGCCCAAGGCAGGGCTGGAACTCACATACTGCGAGATCATGACCTGAGCTGACGTCAGACGCTTAACCAACTGAGCCACCCAGGTGCCCCAAGTAAGCTACAAATTTAACACAATCTCTATCAAAATACCAGTTGCCTTTTTTTCTTTTGGCAGAAATTGACAAACTAATCCTAAAATTTATGTGAAAATGCAAAGTACCTGGAATAGCCAAGATAATCTTCAAGGAAAAAAAAAAAGAACAAAATTAGAGGAATCACACTCTTGATTTCAAAACTCACTCCAAAGCACCAGTAATCTAAGACTTGTGATATTGGATAGACATATAGATAGACTTACAGGATGGACACATAGATCAAAGGAATAGAATTGAGAGTCAAGAAATATATTCTTGCATTTATAGTTAATTGATTTTTGAGAATAGTGCCAAAACAATTCAATTGGAAAGAATAGTCTTTATAACAGCTGGTGCTGGGACAACTTGATATCTACATGCAGGGTAATGAGACTAGACTCCTACTTTACACGATACACAAAAATTAACTCAAAACTCATCACAGACCTAAATTTAAGAGCTTAAATATAAAAACTCATAGAAGAAAACATAGGAATTAATTTTAGGTTTTTTTTTATTAAGCAATGCTTCTTAGATATGACACTAAAGCACAAACAAGAAAAGAAAACAAATTGAATTCATGAAAATTGAAAACATTTGTGCTTCAAAAGACCCAGTGATAAAAAGTGAAAAGCAGTCTAATGGATGAGAGAAAATAATTGCAAATCATATATTTCATAAGGGTCTACTATCCAAAACAAAGACCTCTTACAATTCAAAAAGAAAAAAAATAACCCATTTGTTTATTTTTTTATACCATTACATTTTAATACATGTAATCGAAACAAAATAACATTAGACAAAAGGTTTACTAGAACCCTGCAGTTGTTTTTAAAAGTGGGCATATAGGAGATTAATATAAGGAATAACTGTTGTAAGGTTTTGTTGTCTCACAGTCATAACTAAGTAATAGTGTTTCCCTTATATTAAGCTACTTATATCCATGATTTGAATTAACGCTGTGTATACATTGTTTTTTAAATTGTATTTAAAGGTTTTTTTTAATATTTTATTGTCAAGTTGTTTTCCATACAACACCCAGTGCTCTTTCCCATAAGTGCCCTCCACCATCACCACCACCTCTTTTCTCCCTTCCCCCTTCCCCTTCAACTCTCAGTTCATTTCCAGCATTCAATAGTCTCTTAAGTTTTGTATCCCTCTCTCTCCCCAACTCTCTGTCCCTCCTCCGCTCCCCCTGATTCTCCATTAGGTCTCTCCTGTTTTCCTGTTAGACCTATGAGTCTAACATATGGTTTCTGTCTTTCTCTGCCTGGCTTACTTCGCTCAGCATGACAGCCTCAAGGTCCATCCACTTTCCAACAAATGGCCATATGTCATTCCCTCTCATTACCATGTAGTACTCCATCGTGTATATATACCACATCTTCCTGATCCGTTGCATTCCTATACACCAAAAATGAAGCAGCCAAAAGAGAAATTAAGAAACTGATCCCATTCACGATTGCACGAAAAACCATCAAATACCTAGGAGTAAACTTAACCAAGGATGTAAAAGACCTATATGATGAAAACTATAGAAAACTTATGAAAGAGATTGAAGAAGACACCAAGAAATGGAAAAATATTCCATGTTCATGGATAGGAAGAATAAACATTGTGAAAGTGTCATTACTACCCAAAGCAATCTACACATTCAATGCAATCCC
>NC_043713.1:57993256-58020637 GCF_006229205.1 Suricata suricatta | reverse complement strand
AAAAAACTATCGATAGAACTCCCTTATGACCCAGCAATAGCATTGCTGGGGATTTACCCAAGAGAGACAGAACTACTGATGCATAGGAGCACATGTACCCCAATGTTCATAGCAGCAATGTCAACAAAAGCCAAAACATGGAAAAATAACCCATTTAAAAAGCAGGTAAGCAACTTAAATAAACATTCCTCTACACATCATCTAAAAAAATGTAAGTGGCTAATTAGCACCTGAAAAGACATTTATAATCAGTCCCTATAGAAATGCAAGACAAAACACAATGAGTTACCACCTCATGCCTACTACAAAATAAAAAAGATAAATAATAAACATTGGTGAAGATGTGGAAATATTAGAACTCTTCTGCATTGCTGGTTAGATTGTACAATGATGCATCATCCCCTTTTAAAAACTGGCAGGTCCTGGTGTGCCTGGGTGGCTCAATCGGTTGAGTGTCCAATTTAGCTCAGGTCATGATCTCACGGTTTGTGGGTTTGAGCCCCGCCTCAGGCTTTGTGCTGACAGCTAGCTCAGAGCCTAGAGCCTGTCTTCCCTCTCTCTCTGTCCCTTCCCTGTCCTCACTGTCCCTCTCTCTTTCTCTGTTTCTCAAAAATAAATAAAACACTTAAAAAATAAAATTAAATAAACTGGTAGTTCTTCCAAATGATAAACATAAAATTATGATACAACCTATTAACTCCACTCTTAGGTCTATGCTCAAGAAAGTGAAAAGCATGTCCACACAAAAATTTGCCCATGAGTGTTTATAGCAGCATTATGCACACTATCCAAAATATGGAAACAATCCAAATGTCCACCAACTGACAAACTGATAAACAAAGTATTGCATATCCATACAATGGAATATTATTCAGTCACAAAAAGGAATGAAGCATTGATTCATGCTATCACATGGTTGAACTTTGAAGCACTATGCCAAGTGAAAGAAGCTGAATAAAAAAAAGTCACATGTTGTAAAATTCCATTTACGTGAAATGTCCAGAATAGGCAAACCCATAGACACAGAGAGTAGATTGCCCATGAATGAGGAAGGTGGGAATGTGAAGTGACTGCTGATGAGGACTGGTTTTATTTGGGAGTGTTCTAAAATAAGATCATGGATGGTTGGGGCACCTGGGTGGCTCAGCCGGTTAGGCTCTGATTTTGACTCAGGTCTTGATCTTCCGATTCGTGAGTTTGAGCCCCAAATTGGGTTCTGTGTTGACAGCTTAGAGCCTGGAGCCTGCTTTGGATTCTTGTCTCCCTCTCTCTCTGCCCCTTCCCCACTCATGCTCTGTCTCTGTCACTCTCAAAACTAAATAATAAAACATTTTTTAAAAAGATAGCAGATGGTCACAGAACTCTGTGAATATACTAAAAAGGATCTACAGCCTTACCACCCTGAACATATACGATCTCAACTTGCACACTTTAAAAGGGTGGATTTTATCACTTGAAAATTATATCTCATTACAGCCATGAAAAGAAGGAAAGGGGAGGAGGAGGAGAGAAGGAAGGGAGAAAGGGAGGAAGGAAGGAAGGAAGGAAGGAAGGAAGGAAGGAAGGAAGGAAGGAAGGAAGGAAGGAAAGGAGGAAAGGACAGGAGAAAAGGAGGGAGGGAGGAAGTTACTTAACTGTAGCTGAACTTGCTGACAGCCTGAGCCAAGGTCTGCTCTCTGCTGAAGAGAGATTGAAAGTGTCAAAGTTACTTTAGTGACATCCCCATGTGTCTTGGCATACAAGGGACTTGAAAAAGCAGTACTTTGGCAGGGAGCAGGTTTCCATCAGGGAAGGAGATCGAGGGGCTCTGGGGGTTCTGGAAATATTCAGTGTCTCAGTTTGGGATCAGTTTCATGGGTGTTTTTACGTGCAAAACCTCCTCAGATTGTACATTTGTGATTTGTTCACTTTCTTTTAGTATACCTTGACAAAATTTACTTAAAAAAAAAAACAAAGAAGGCAGCCTGTTACCTTTGATTTTCAAAGGAGGTAACTTTTCTAGCGAGGAAGTACCAGTGCAATGTGAAGAAGCTCAAAAGAATTATGAGTACAATAGTCACATGGAAAAATCGAGATTTCAAGGTCTGAGAGCTCAAGAGGCTGAATGGCCAGTGATCGTGAGGACTGATAGCTCTGACCAGTGAGCTCCTTTTGCACATGCTCAGGCTACAAGGCCAGATCCAAGCTTCTTCTGGTCTCCCTGCAAAGTTACAAGTCCCAAAGAGCCAGGACGCACACGTGCCTCGTCCCTCACTCTGTCTGCAGTGCCCACCACCATGGCTGCAGCACAGTACACATGCTTTTAGATGAATAAATGAATTTTTGTTCACGGTTCTCCAAGTTCAAACACAGGTACTTTCCCCATCCTTGCTAGAGAGGGGAATGTCTTGTTCATGACACACTTATTGTGTGCCCAATCAACACCTCAGCACATGGCAGGATGCAAGGCCACTTGGTCTCTCATGCGGAAAAGTGAGTGTATGTCCCCAGCCAGATGTTCCTTATGCAACACGGTCACATGGAGTGAAAGGCTAAGCAGACAGAAGACACTAGGCACAGAGGACATCAAATGTTGCAAAATTAGTCCCTTTCGTGTGCTTTGCCAAATTAGTCACAGACCATGTGTTGTAGGAATGCAGCGTGAGCACCAGCTCTCAGGAGCAAAGGCCCTTATCCCTCTCTACTTTGGTGTCTGAGGTCCCACACACAAGATTTCTTGAAAACCTTGGTTCGGGGACTGGGCCCAGAAAGTCCAGTGGCTTTACCTGGAGTTTCCCTTGTGTGCTGAACTCCCTAAAGACAGATGGCATAAAGTACTTTAGTCAAGTTCACAGTTACAAATTGTTGCCCCAAGTCATAGACACCACATAACTGGGCCTTTCCAGTGAATTTGAAGATCTTAAGAAACTCCAGCTTCGGGGCTTGAACTTCCCTTTGGGACTTGTGTCTCAAACATAGACTAGTCTTCATTTCGTCTCTGAAGCTATTTGCATTCCCAACCAAGCCACAAGACCTCTGAAAACTGGCCTTTCTCTTTTTAATTAACTTTCCAAAGGGTCAGTCTAGCAGTCTGAGCAGTGCAGAAAATGGGAGGCTTGAGTTTTGGCCATGACTCTCCGCCGGTTCACGTGTGACCTGGGCCAAGTCTCTTTCCTTCCCTGTAACAAAGATCTGAAACTTGGTGCACCTGGGTGCACTTGGTGACTCAGTCAGTTGAGTGTCAGACTCTTGGTTTCAGCTCAGGTCATGATCTCACAGTTTGTGGTATCCAGCCCCACATTGAGCTTCAGGATCACAGTGCAGAGCCTGCTTAAGATTTTTTCTCCCTCTCTCTCTGCTGCTTCCCAACTTGTGTGTGTGTCTCTCTTTCAAAATAAATAAACTTAAAAGAAAGATCTGCAACTTAAACAATGAGGATGCTCAGATCCCCATCATCCTTTTCAATTCTAGCTGTAACTGACCCTGAACTGCCCTACAAATTGCTAGAATCCAAGTTATCAGACTCTGAACCTGCAGAATTTAGAAATATGAGCTATGCTCAAGTATGCATAATAAAATGTAGTTCTGTTATTCTCCAGGGGGAAAAGCCACAATGATTTGGTATAAGACAGTTGAAGGCAAGACAAGGAATATATAAAAGGACAACACATCTAGTACTGAAAATTAGCAGCTGTATCCAAACAGTCAGCCCATTTCTAAGCTATGAATGATGCCTCAAGGTCATCTCAGCCATTTATAACCATCTGCTAGGCTTTCTTTCTCACCCTAATGAGGCCAGGGGGCTGCTCACTGCAACCACATGATTCCTACCATAATGATCTGGAAAACCACAAGACACTTACAGTGTTTCCAATGTTTTATCTCAGCCATGGATAGTTTCTTATTTCATAGGCACATGCTAGATTTTAGAATCGTAAGACTTGACAAGATCTTGATCTTGATTCCAGTAAAAAATCTACCACGTAACCGTGCTCAAACTGGCTTCGGTCACCACCAGCTCAGAGGCTCCCTCTCCTCACCTGTGAAACAGGTAGCACAGCCTTGGCCCAGCCATTTACCACTTAGAATTATGGCAAATGTGAGACATTGTGGCTCCAGGGGTGAATGCTATGCAGATATTCTTATGCACAGTTCACAGACTCTCAAACTCTCCTAAACCCTAGAGTACCTCGTGGGCCTCCTCGGGGGTAAAGGAGCCAAACAGGGTGAACCCCAGGTACAGCCTACAATTCCAGCAGCCTTGTTTTGGTTTACTATATACAAAAATGTTTTATATCTATGCTTGCACTTTAAGGAAGAATTCCACAATTAGGGAGAAATTCTTTTTTAAGTGATGAGTAAAGTTTAATCTTTAATCTCCATGTTTTACAGGAAGGAAAACTGAAGCAGAGAGGCTGATCTGTCTTCCCAGGGACACAACAGTGATAGAGGTAAGATCAGAGGCCACTTCTAAAACTCTTACTTGTGTGCTTTGTCCATTACTTTGTTGACCCAGCAGATGCTGGCATGGTCTATGAACAAACAAGAGAAAACAACACCAAGGTCCTTGCCCCATGGTGTAGGTATGCCCTACACAGGAACAGCAGTGTGGTTTATAAACCACAACTCACCCCCAGGACAAAGGAGTGACTCCAGAAAGCTGGGGGTGGAGCTGCAGAGCTCACGTGGTAGGCACACGAGGCTGACACGTGGCTAGACCATGCTCTCGAGCATGTCTTACTTCCGGCTCTTTGGCATGGATCTCAGCTGCCTAGCAAACAAACAGCACCAATAACACCACCCCCACTTCTTCACTTGCACACTTCAGGCCATTCAAGCAGATGTGCTCCTTTCTAAAAAATAAAAGTGGCATTAATTTTCACCAGCATTCTCTCTTCCCATCCCCATCCCCAAAGGACTTAAATTCCTCCCTCTGGCAAGCTCAGTGCTGTTGTGTTCAAGACTGAAGTTCAAATTCCAGATTACCATTTGGTAATACATTTGGAACATCACCTCATTTAGAAACAACTGAGGTTTTATGAGATCATGTGTGTTGTTAAAAACATTCCAGTATCTTTAAGTAGGAAATTCCAGAAATTCTATTTTCTCTTCATTCTTATCTGATATTTCTTATTTCATACAGGAGGTGAAGGTTTTCTCCTTGGAATAACGAAGAGGAAATATGCATTAGAAATACATCAAGTCATGAGGCACTTGGGTGGTTCACTCAGTTAAGCGTCGGGCTTCAGCTCAGGTCATGATCTCACGGTTGGTGGGTTCAAGCCTGCGTCAGGCTCTGTGCTGACAGCTCAGAACCCACAGACTGTGAGTTCATGACCTGTGCAGAAGTCAGACACTTAACAGACTGAGCTAGCCAGGTGCCCTAAAATTTTTTTTAAAAATACATCATGACATGAATGTGTACCAACAATCTGAGAAATAGTCCCTGATCTCAAGTTGCTTCCAGGCTTACCAGAGAGAGATGATACAATATAAAGTTGTACATTTCTATTAGTCTTTCATGTATATATGGTTTATGTGTGTGTCTGTGTGTATGTGCATGTTTTGTGTGTATATATGCATGTGTCTGTACATGTATGTGTCGTATGTTTCTGCATGTGTGTAGATGCATACCTGTATGTGCGTGTCCCATCAATTTTGATTGCTGTGGAGGATTTAACTAAGTTCATCACTGTCTGGAACAGAAAGAATTAATGTGGTCCTGAGGGGCTGTGGTGCCTGCATGGGAGCCTGGGGTAGATTGGGAAAGACAGATAGGGCTGTTCTAAGCCAAGAAAATTAGTGACCTGAGGCATGAAGACAGGACCAGGGGCCAACAGGGTCCAGGGGAAACTCTGTGTGAATTAATCTTCTAGAACTGATTCAAGGATCAGGAATAGATCTGGTGATTTGGCTAACAACATCCATAAGCAGAAGATCAGAAACTAATAGAATTAAGTCAATATAAAGCCTACTGATGTTATGGGCAAGCCTTCATTCACAGTCTGGTAAAGTATGCATGAATTGCCCCCAGGGTTGGAGCTACAAGGCCTAGTCCAAGGCCTCCAAAGCTGCGGTGGAAGATCCTTGTCTGGCTGTGTGAAGGCAGACATGCCCGTTCCTGAGGCTTCATCAGTCACATAGGTGCAGACTTCTCTCATTTCATCTTTAGTAAAAGAAACAGAGAAGCAGCTGTGATCCTCATCCCCATTTTGCAAATGGTAAGTGGGGGTACAGAATGGTGAAAAGTGAATCACAGAGAAGTGAAAGACAGCTCCAAAAGGAGGAGTATAATCCCAAATGCAAGCACTTGCTTCCAAAAATCACACTGCCTGTTGTCACTATAATTCTTTCCATGCTGGGGCCCATGCTCTGCATTCTCACCCTGCCCTGGAGAAGTGATCCACTGGACCGAGAACTCAAAGCCAGCACCCAGGTACTGCTGTTGCAACACCACGAATGAGCAGTGTACCACGAATGGATCATTTTCATCAGTGCTGTCAATATCTTCTTGATAGGTTCAACATGTAGATGTAGCTGAAAAGTCTTAATTTGCTAAAACTTTTTGCATTCCTTGGAGCACTGTTTGGACACTTCTTCAAAGCATAATATTCTGGAGCTCAAGAGAATAGTGGTGTGTAGCCAGGCCTCTGGGCCTCTGCACTGCACACTACAAAGCAAGTAACAGAGACACAGATTCTGGTTCCTTCCTTAGTGGGTAGATGTGCAAAAGAGCTGAGTGTATACTTAGTGGAAGTAGACAAGAAGAATTTCCATCAGGGGATTATTCACTCCAAGGGGATAATCCCCCAATGGGAAGAATACAGGTTCTACATACATACTCCGATGGTCCACCTGGAGTGTTGGGCAGGCCAGAGCAGGACAGTGTGTACTGCAGAAACAGCGCAGTAAGCCACATGAAGGGAGGCCTGCCCATCTGTATCATGAGAGAGTGGACCTTGGAGACATAAGTGGTCTCACAGGAAGTGGCCCCAAATAGACAGCCCTTCGCTCCTTCCAGAGCCCTACTCTCTGACAGAGCACATTGTTGTAGAGGAACACTTGTTAGAAATAATGGTGAAATTTAACTAGGGAGCACAGCAGGCTGCTTTGCCCTCAAAAATCTGGCAATGATGGAAATTAAAAGTCTGGAGCTGGGGCCTCTGGGTGGCTCAATCAGTTAGGCATCACAGTTTAGTTCAGGTCATGATCTCATGAGTTCACAGATTCAGGCCCCACATCGGGCTCTGTGCTGACAGCTCAGAGCCTGGAGCCTGCTTCAGATTCTGTATCTCCCTCTCTCTCTGCCCCTCTCCCACTTGTACTCTCTCTCTCTCTCTCTCTCTCTCTCTCTCTCTCTCTCTCTCTGTCTCTCAAAAATAAACATTTAAAAAAAACTTTACAAAAATCGGGAGCTTAGCCACTGTTGAAGGTGACTGAATGGGACCTAGTGTCCAAAGGCTACTGGATCAGCTTTTAGAAGGAGAAAGAAAGGTGGCAGGAGAAATGGGCCATCTCAGCCAGACTGCCAGGCTTTGCCCTTCCTTTTATTTTCAACCTTTTTAGAAATAGTTTATTTTCAAATTGGTTTCCATGTAACACCCAGTGCTTCTCCCCACAAGTGCTTCCTACCATGACCATCACCCCCTTTCCTCCCCCTCCCCCTTCAGTCCATGGTTTGTTTTCAGTATTCAATAGTCTTTCATGATTTGTGTCCCTCACTCTCCCCAGCTCTCTTTCCCCCTTCCTCTCCCTATGGTCCTCTGTTAGGTTTATCCTGCCAGACTTATGAGTGCAAACATATGGTATCTGTCCTTCTCTGCCTGACTTATTTCGCTTAGCATGACACCCTCAAGGTCCATCCACTTTGCTACAAATGGCCAGATTTCATTCTTCCTCATTGCCATGTAGTATTCCATTGTATAGATAAACCACATCTTCTTGATCCATTCATCAGGTGATGGACATTTAAGCTCTTTCCATGGTTTGGCTATTGTAGAAAGTGCCACTATGAACATTGGGGTACATGTGCTCCTATGCATCAGCACTTCTGTATCCTTTGAGTAAATCCCTAGCAGTATTTTCAACCTTTTAAGAGAGATTTTTCATTTTTGTCTTCCCTCCAACAAACATGGAATGACTGCCCAAAGCCACTTAAATTAAGAAAGAGAAAGACTTGGGGAAATGGAGTGGGGATGGGGAGGCACCAGGTACCCATCAGCTGCTCTCAGTAACATCTTTGTTCTGCAAGGACTGCCTGGTGATTGTAATGACCCCAGGTCCCTGAAGCCCTCGGCTGTGTCAGGAGACCGACATCTGCATCCACCATGGATACGGCTTTCTACAGCTGCCCTTCTGTGATCCCAGGGATGCACACTGACTGGCACTGCAGGCACCACACAAGTCATCTCCAGGAATGGGATTGACTCAGGAGCTGTGACAAAGTCAGGTACCAGAGCCAGCGTCACTGCATGATACCAAAAGGATCTCTTTTCTTCTTGGAAAGAGTATTTTCCTTCACCATTCAGGTGGACACTGAAGACACACATAGCAGAAAGGTCATATGTGTAGCTTTGAGATGGGACTCACAACTAGGAGATGGATCCAGGGAAGGTGAGCCCAATGGCTGGCTTGAGATGTGTGGAGAGCTCAGTGCATTTTGATGTTTTTCAGTTGGGGCACTATGACTCCTGAAACAGCACCAGAAGGGAAGCAGGGCCCATTCAGGTTCAAATGGCCTGTTGATTAATTAGAATTAGGTCTGGAGCAAAAAACAGAAAATGCCCAAATAACAATGACTTAAAATACAAGGAGGTGAATGTCTCACACACAAATCCAGAGGTGGGCATTCCAGAGTCCCATGAATCCTTGGAAATCCAGGTGCCTTTCAGCCATCCCTGGCATGATTCTCATCCTCAGAGGTCACTATGGTGACTTTCAGAGTATTAGCAGCCTAAGGAGGGAGGGTATGGAAAATGGGGCAAAGGTCACATACCAGTAATCTCTTAAGAAAAACACCCTAAAGCTTCTTCAAGACTCTTCTGCTTGAGTCCTATTGACTACTAAGTAGTCTGATGGCTTCATCTTCAAAGGAGACTGCACAACGCAGTTTTG
Source organism: Suricata suricatta (assembly GCF_006229205.1). Taxonomy (NCBI): domain Eukaryota; kingdom Metazoa; phylum Chordata; class Mammalia; order Carnivora; family Herpestidae; genus Suricata; species Suricata suricatta. The sequence continues at coordinate 58,011,544 of NC_043713.1, read as the reverse complement.
TGTCAAGAATCCATGGCTCTGACCAGAATATCTACAACCCTGGGGGAAGTGGAGAGTGTCCATAAGAGGTTCACCAACATGCTCTAACACAGCCCTTTCAAGAGAAGTTAATTCCTTCCACAAATACATAAATCTTGCAGAGCCTCTGAGCTTCTCATCTCCACCAGAATTGTCTTCCTTAAGCAGATGGACCCACGTTCCCTTCCTGCTTTGGAAACTTCTGTGACTCTTCACTTTGGATAAGAAAACTTGAAAACACTTTCCTGCCTCTCAACTGCACACAAAATTCAAACCATTTGTTGCTTCCTGCCTGCCGAAGCTGATGGCCTCACCCCCAGTGACACTTACCATTTCCATCCTAGTATGGCTCTAGCATTTGCACCTAGCACCATGGCTGTAATGGGATTACAGAAAACTGCTAAATTTCATGAACAAAGGACTAAACAAACCACATACAGACTCATAGAAGAAAAAGACAGCTGGATAGCTAGATTATTAGACTCAGAAGTGGGACTCTCACAACCAACCTTTGGGAAGTAGCAGGGCTGACAATTTCCTTGGGCCCTCTTCCCAACATCCTGCTGTCCTCAGATTGCCATGCTCTCTTGAGGGTACGGTGGGTAAATTACACAGGTAGGTAAGTCATTTTTCACAGTGGTTAATGGTGTCAGCTGTTTTACATAGTATTGCCAACACAGCCAAGAGACCATGAAAAAAAGAAGTCCACGCAGTGACCATGTAGGAAAGTATACTCATGCCGATGAGACAGGAGAGAATGTTGTCAAGAGAGGGACACATGTTGGCACTTGTGTGACTTTGCTTCTACACAAGAAATTATTCTAAAAGCAGATCTTGTCCTTGAGATGTAAAAGAATGAAGAAGGAAAGGCCATGTGGGGTAGAGAACTCAGACAGAGTATTGCTCCTGCAACTACTATAAATTGATAATGGACCTCTCTCTTCTGATTATCAAGGGGAGTGTATTACCCATGGTCCTACAATCATTCTCAGAACAAATCCCTTTCATGAAGTTGAGCTCACTGATACCGGAGGTATGTTGCATACAACAAGTAGACATGGACTGATCTGGACTGGCTCAGGAGCATGAAGGTTACAACTCAGTAAAGCACAAAACCATACTTAGCAAAGAGTCTAAATCTTCTCATAGCTCATTGCTATTCCCTCTCATCTTCTGGGACTTGGTAGCTCAAGTCACAGTTCAGTTTAGCAAACGGCCATTTACAAGAACTCTTCTATGAACTGGGGAAAACAGGGGAAGAGAATGTGAGAGTTTCTCACATGAGGATTCCCATTCCAGAACCCAGCATCAGAGTAAATTCAATGTCCATGCAGATGATCAACCCAAAGCCCAGCCTTTGGTAAGTTCTAGGAGCAGAAAATACATCAGGGGATCAAAGGCTGCCTGGAGTTGGGAGGAGAGTAGGAAGCAGGTGACTGATGATGGGTATGGGTTTCTTTTGGGGTGAAAACATGTTCTGGAATTAGATTGTAGCAATGGTTGCACAACCTTTAATATGCTAATATGCATTGAATTGCACACTTTAAATGTATGAATTACATAGTATGTGAATTACATCTCAATAAAGCTGCCTAATAAGAGAGCCTGGTCTCACAGGTTCTGGACCATCTCCATCCTTGCAATCTTCCTTCACACTCACTTTGGTTATCCACTCCTGTGTGTGCCTCAGACACCATCAGAACCCCACCCTGCTCGACTCCTAACCTTGACATCCCAGCCTCTGTGATAATTCCATTTGCTCACTAAAGCAGTGCATCCAGAGCCCCTGGATCAGTCCTCCAAGGCTCCCTTCAGTCCTTACCTGACTGAAACTCAAGAGGATCCTCTCAGCCCTTTCTTGCCAACAGCCTCAGCATCCTTCAGCCCATGTTCTCCCACCCAAATGCCCTGCAAACACACTTCTGAATACATCTACCTATTCTATACCTTTACACCTGAGCTGCTGAAGAAAAACCATGCAAATCACAACCTAGGCAAATTGATTCTCAAGCTGATTCCTGAGATTACCAACAACCCTAACTTTGAGTGTCCATGGATCAATCCTCTCTGCAATTCCATGTGAATTCCTGAGTTCCCAGCCCACACACTTCCTTCTTTCAAGAGCTAACTTACCTCTGACTTCTGAGAGAATGTTGATGCCATCAGGTGACAGTTCTGTGCTGTGCCAGTGTAAGGTTGTCTCTATTTGGATCTGCTCCCCTAGGACTGCTTCCCAGAGCTCCAAACTCCTGCATCCAAATGCATCCTGAATACTTCTGCCCAGAATTTTAACAGTCACCTAAAAACTAACTTACTCCAAGTGGAGCTCATGTTTCTTTCTTTCCACTCCCTAAACATGCTCCTCCTCCAGGACCCCCCATTGCTGTCAGGAGCAGCAACCCCTCCAGGATCACCCTGGTCAACAACTTGTGATTCACCCTCAAACACTATCTCTCCCCCTACTTTTGCCATAAACGTAAGTGTAGATCTCAATAATTCTTTCTCCTTACTTTCTTCCATTCCACCTCTGCTTCACTGCTTAAAATTATGCCCCATCATCTCTCACATGGCCTCCCTGCCTCCAACATCCTCCCCTTTGACTCATCCCCATGCTGCATCATCTCCCAGAAAGGCATATCTGGTCATGTGCTCTCTGTAAAATTCTTCATTATCTTTCTGCTACTTCTCAGCACACTGCACCCTGGACTGCAGTGAGCAGACACCTGCCTCCTGCCCCTTCCACCTCCCCCTTCTCTCAGAATTCTTTGTTTGCAGGATACTGACCTGGGATTTCCCCAAAGTGCTGTGTTGATTCCTGTCTGACACTCTGCTCATAGAGGCCCCTCTCTCACCTGGTCTCTGTCAACTCGATTAAGCTTGTTCAAGTTCCACTGCTCCCCTGAAGATTTCCTATTTTCTCAGAAGCTCTGCATCTCCTGACAACAATGGCGAGACCACTAGCCTCTGAAGAATTTGCAGCCTCTGCACCCCCAGGGGGACTTTTCTCTCTCAGGCATCTCTGTGGTTCTGTGCCCCACAGTGGAAACACTGGCTTCCTGCAGTGTGAACTGGCCCCAGGAGGAGGATGAAGGAAGTTCCATCCCTGGTTTGAGGCAGAAGATCAGGGTCCCCTGCTCCAAATCGTGGCTTCTTTCTTCCCGGAGTATCTAGATCCAAGATAGCTTCTGCTTCAAATAATTATTTCCTTCTAACTACCCCCCCCCGCCCCACTCCACCAGTCTAAACAAAGCATTTCTGTTCCTCCAATAAAACTAGCTTTGACTCTACTTCTTATGAACTAATATTCTAGCCTTATCATGCTCCCTGCCTGGATTTCATTACAAAGCGCTCTTATATCAACTAACAAAGATGTTTTTCCTAATCATTCCTTCCTAATCTAAAGGGTTCTCCCTTGGCTACAGGATAGGATGGTGGCAATATCAATTTCCTCCATTGAGCAAGGAAGAAAGGAAGGGAGGGAAGGAGACAGGGAAAAAGAAAGGAAGGGAGGGAGGGATGGAAGGAGGAAGGAAGAAAAGAGGGAAAAGAGGAAAGGAGGGAGGAAGGGGAGAAGGAGAGAAGAAAGGAAGGGAGGATGGGAGGAAGGAAGGAAAGAATGAAAGGAGGAAGGGAGGGAAGGAGAGAAGAAAGAAAGAAGAAAGTAAAGGAGGGAGGAAGGGAAAGAAAAGGGAAGGGAGTGAGGAAGGAGAGAAGGGAAGGAGGGAAGAAGGGAGGAAGAGAAAAAGAGAAGTAAGGAAGAAAAGAGAGAAGAAGAGAAGAAGGAAGGAAAATTCCATCATTATCATGTGCATACTTGTTCCTCAGTACTGCACTTTCTGGTATTCATCTCCATGTGAAAATTCACCAGCATCCATTCCTTCTCCAGTCTGTGGGTGGACAGATGGTCTCTGGTTAGTCTCAATGGATGTATATTGCATTTAAAATTTTTTTCCCAGGTAAAATTTGCATTTGGCTGAAAGACTTCAATAACTCAACTCAAAGAAGTAATTAATTTCAAAGCCATAACTAACATTTGTGGAAATATAGCAGGACTTCTGGAGAGGAGGTGGCCATTTCTGTGACAGAAGACATCCTTCTCAATCACAGGGCTTAAGGTAATACAGGATAGGCACTAACCATAACACCTACCACATAGCTATTCTCAGGCAAGTATCATTTTCTTGGTTTTATAGTGTCTTCTCCATGAATAAATTCCTCCCTAACAAGAAAATCTTCAGTTCAAGTGCCTATCTGCTAAATGGAATTGGAAATAAGTCTCAGATTAAGTTAGAGGTTGGGAGAGTCCATGGAAGAATCCCTCCTCCCTTCAGGCATTCACAGCCCTTCCACTGGTCCATCTAGTGCCTCCCCCATCAAAGCACCACTGTCCATTTGATGGTAATGGGATCCTTTTTGCACATTCTACAGAAGGAGCTTCATTCCAGGGAGCTCCCCCAAACATTTGCTGGTGTGCTGCTACTCAAATACACACATAGGCCAGTTCCATTATTTTTAAATTTATTGTCAAATTGGCTTACAAAAAACACCCAGTGCTCATCCCAACAAGTGCCCTCCTAACTGCCCACCACCCATTTTCCTTCTCATCTACCCTCCCATCGAGCCTTAGTTTGTTCTCTGCATTTAAGAGTCTCTTGTGGTTTGCCTCCCTCCCAGTTGAAATTGACAGTTCCCATAGCATATGCAGGTACAATACTAAGAGATTAGTTTAGGCCATTTGGAGAGGTAATTTATCATCTTTGTCTTGCAGATGAGGACATCTGAAACTTAGGAAAATGAAATGGCTTTCCCAAAAGTCATCAGGAAGGTACCTTGGGTGTAGGCTGGGGCTTCCCCACCACACCTCACCACAGGAAAGGTAGGGGTGGGACAGAAATGAAGGGAGCTTCAGAGAATTCCCAGAGGGTCCACAGCTGACCACAAATGAGGACAATGGGAACCTTATTATAAACCCATTAAAGCAGCAGTTTGGGGGTTATAAAGCATACTTGTATTTAGTCTCTTGCTCTAAGAGAACTCCTATAAAAACCACACAGAAGAAGAATCTGGCTCAGGGCCCTGCACAGGCTACATCTAAACAAAGCAAGCTGTGCCCTCCCGATGACCGGTCGGTGCTGGCTTGTGTTCTCCTCGGCAGCGTGGAGGTCTGAAACAGGCCCTGGGTTTCCAAGAGCCTCTCCTTGAGTACTGTACAAGCCTGTACACATTTAGCCAGGCTCTCTTTAGCTGAATGTTTAAACACACATTTTTGTTTCCAGGAAAAGTTCAGCTGGGTCTGTGCTGATTCACTTGTGCATGAAGTCAGCAAGGACATTGTTCCGGAAAGCTAGTGATGGACTCTACCTTTAAAAGCTGGCCCTCCCCCTGAGCCAGGAAGCAGCCCTTTCCTCACAGCAGAGGGAATGCAAGGTCAGCCCCTACCTTGCAGAATGTGGCCAGGTGGGGGTCCCCCCTCATGCCCTTCTGACTGGGGCTATGGCTGGTCCCATTAGGATATGTTCTTGAGCACTTCTGAGGGATCTGAGCCCAATGTCACCAGATGATGGAGGGTCCACTGCAGTGTTACTAAAAACAGAATCTCCAACTTTTCCAGACAATTTAATTGAAGGCAAAGAAGAGTCTTAAAATCCGGAGATGACACAGGTTACTAGAAATTTGTGGGGGGAAAAATCATAAATCTTTTCTAGTACCTCAAAATATTGATAAGGGTGTTATCCTGGTATCATGGCATTTACAAAATGACTTTGACCATGGGCAGGATGAAAGTCCCTCCATAAGACTGGTTCTTGCCATACCAGTTGTGTGTTCCCACAGAATCTTCAGGCTTACCTGAGGATTAGGGGGATTATTCAGACTCCCAGTTTCCAAACCTCCCCACTGTGTAGTTTGCCAGCTCAGGGAAGCCAGTGTGGGTAATGTTCTGCCCAGAGGAATCTAGATAGATAGAAGGTAATGGTCAGTTCAGCCAGCTGGAGACCTATCCCCTGGGGGCTCACAGGCCTCCAGATGATAGTCACCTGCACCAGGGTCACCAAACAGTAATGGGGAGAAGAGCCAGGTTCTACTTTGGTCTCCGCAAGCTAAGGCTGTCCCATGAGTCCTAGGACTGCCACAGGGTGGTACTAGGCAATTTAACTCTTTGTTTCAGGAATGACCAATCAATCCCTTTTAAATTCTATCCTAAAGAAAGCCAATCACATGGTCTTGGAAATGTGGTCATTGGTCAGTGAAATTAATGTACGAGGTACAGCCAGACTAACCCACTGTATCACACCCACCCATTAAGCTGTCCCTTGAGAGCTAAAGGGCTTGAGTGACAGCTGTGTGTGGGTCTGGCCCAGGACTGTCCTTTGGGAAGCCTTGCACCAGAGCAGCCCTGGCTATGGGCTGTTCCATTCTGGCCAGGGGGCCTAAGCTGCAAAGAACCAGCAGGCAGAGGATCTGGTGCTGTACTTTGATGTCAAGGGAGAGATGGTGTTCCAACATATGGAATCTGCTGGCTAGAGAGTGGGGGGAAGGAAGGGGCTTGTTACTGGGAAGAAATATGGCTACTTTCCTTCCACCAACCTTCCCAGGCACTCCCTTCTTCCCTGGTCCTTTCCTGCTCTGTGGGCTTGTTCTCAGAAGACTTTGCTACGTGGAAATGTTAGATTGCTCACTGACCACTACTAGTTTCTTGGGAGGAATAATTTGGATTCTGTTACTTAATTAAATGATTAATTAATCTAACAAATATTTGTAAATGACTTGCTCTGTGTCAGGCACCATTTCAGGTGCTTGGACTGCTAAATAATCTGCCTCCCAGTTATCGATGCTCCAGTGAAGGTGAGGGTCATGTGAGAGACCTAGCTGGAGAGTAGAAGCACTGCCATCCCTGGTGTCTGTGTGCCTGGTGCTGATGGTCCCCTTCACGCTCAACCTGGGCTAGTGACATGAGGGCCTGCCCCAGAGGGGAGCCTGGTGACAGCAGAGTGACTTGTCCCCAGCCTGCCCCTGAATCAAACCCATTCAGCAGGGAGGAAAGGCCAGGCAATTAGATGAGCCCCATGAGCTCATAAACCAAAGATGCCAAGCAAATGTGATTCCAGGAACCAGAAGCCTTCACACCCTCTTTGGAAGGGATTTACCTATCTCTTCCCTTGTTGGTTCAACTCAAGAAGCATTATACAACTTGCCTCTACAATAAGTCAGGCTCTGAACTAGACTGTAGGTACCTCAAAACTAAGTAAGACACAATTTCTTGCCCTTAAGAAGTTTATAGAGAAAACAGGGGCAGCTGGGTGGCTCAGTTGGTTAAGCATTCAACTTTGGCTCAAGTTATGATCTCACAGCTTTGTGGGTTTGAGCCCTGCATCAGGCTGTGTGCTGACAGCTCAGAGCCTGAGCCTGCTTCAGATTCTGTGTCTCCCTCTTTCTCTGCCTCTACCCCACTCTCACTCTGTCTCTCTCTCTCTCAAAAATAAATAAACATTAAAAAATTGTTTAAAAAAGTTTATAGAGGAAACAGACATAAAGTATATTTAATTTCAAAGCAAGTGAAAAATGTTTACATATTTTTAGATATGCAAGAAACATTATTTCTTACTTTTTTCTGTAACTCATTTTAATTTGTAATAGCCTGGACCTGATTGAAGTAGGACAGCCAAAGGCAGAGACATCACCAGATACAGCAGCAATGGTAATAATAGTGACAATATATTATACAAAACTAATGAAACACACAATAAGCTTGGGAGTATTCAAAACATATTCTCATTTCTGTTGAAGATTTGGGGAATGAATGAGTGCTAGATATTTAGAAAGCCAAGCAAACAAGAAGAAAATGAGACAGTCATTATTTCAAAGAGGAGAATCTTGCACAAAAGGAAAAAACTGTCATGCTATGGTATATGACTCAACTATAAATCAAAGTAATATGGTCCAAATAACATAAGTGAAGAAAGTTGATTTCACCAAAAATGGCCACATAGCAATGCTGGCAGAACAGAATGAGGGGAACACAAAGCTAATGGAGAAGGCAGGTGGCAAGTTGTAAGAAAGCAAACTCTTCATCAAAAATTCCTCCTAAAGTGGTAAACTAAGAAATGGCCACAGAGGTCTGTAGACATTTGGACACATAGTTTGAAGCCCAAAGAAGTAGCAATTCAGTTGAGCAAAGTTGCCACTGGAGGGGAGGAATCCAGCATTGAGAGAGGGAATGAGCAGAGTGAGGAACTCTTTTCTCATTAAACGTGTCACAAGACTCTTGGTTTCTTCTACTGTGTTATGTGCAAACCTTTGCTTTAAAAAAAAAAAAAAAAAAAGAACAACCAGATTGTGCCGGAGGAAAAGACTTGGTAGGAATAGTTTGTTGCAAGAGGGTTTCTATAATGGGTATGAAACCTTGTCAACACTACTCTAGTTGTGGCGAGTTTTGTTGTGTGGTTGCAGTTCTTGTTGTATTCTTCTGATGAGGGCTTCCACGTTTAGTGTTTCTGGTCTTTGGTGTCACCTCTCTCTGCCTTCTGGCTAAGGACTGTAGCATCCAACATCCCACAGATGGGGTGAATAAAAACATGGCGCCCAATCCAAATTTACATTTGGGAAATGTTGTTAATAGATGTAAGCTGGTAAATTGGTAGTAAGCTGTAAATTTCAAATCAGAACTGATCTGTGCTACAAACCCAAATCCGCAAGTATTTGGGAAAGTAAACCCAATAGAAATGGCATATTGTCATAAATTCTTCAAACAGGTTAACACAACATGAGGAGAATAATAAATGCAACCCTACATTTTATTTTTAGAAAGTGATACAGCTGAATTGATTTTTAAGAGAATATAAAAGAAAGAATCCAAATCTTGAGAACTGATAGAGCTAAGTTATTTACCATTTTTACTGTTCAATTTCCGCTGATAGAAACAGGAAGGAAGCCGTAAAGGGCCTGTCCATTGAAAAGAGACCAAACTAAGAATGCAAATAAATAGGGGAACCCAGTGGTTATGGTAACTGACAGACTCAGAGATTTTCACATCCTCTCTGGGGAAAAGAATATTTTATGCTAATTTTTGAATGGTGATGGATGGCATTTAACCTAATATGTAGATCCCAATGAGAAAATAAAAATTTCCATGAAGAAAATACTTTTCTGCTTGGTGCCAGTTCCAAGGCCCCAGAACCTTAAAAAGGCAGAAGTGTTTTTGTTCCTGTCAAACTTGCTTGGCAGTCTTAAATCATTATAATTAAATTTTCAGCAGTAATGGCGTGTTCTCTGTCCTATTTCCCTGTGTCTGAGGCTTCCATACAAGACTGGTTATGTGAAGGACATGGCCATCGTCCTTCCTCTCAGAAGAGGCTGAGATGCCCTGGGATCTTTGGGCTTATTTATTGTGTCCTTTTTTTGATCAGAGCTGAGGGTCCCTGGGACACCACCAGAAGCCCCTGTGGAAAGAAAAGGGCATCCACTCTGCCATAGTGTGTGAAGGGCTCTGTCACGCAAGCCAGGGCACACTGCACCAGTCACGCCGGCTGTTGCTGTTCCTGTTTGGCTTCCAACTTCAAAGCTTCCTGCTTTCCTGAACATGCATTCTGAGTTTTATTTTCCAATGCTACAAACCGTGTAGTTCCCTAAGTGCGCTAAAGGTCAAGCTTTTATCCCAGGCTAAAAGGAATATGCACTTGGATCCTTTCCTTTTTTGTTTTCCTTTGGGGAAGTCATAAAAACAGCTTTGATAATTAGTAAACAGGCAACAGTTTCCTAACACTCATAAAACATAAAGGCAATGTGAAAACCCAGCTTTGCTTTCAAGTCTCTGAGAGGCTTTTATTGAGGGGGCCCCCATTCTTCCAAATGCAAGCGAGTTGTTTGTGCTACATTGCTAGGTCTGTCCATGTCGCCTGCTTCGTGCCCAGAGGAGTGTGACCAGGTTCATGTGTCTGCTGGTAAAAAAAAAGAAAAAGAAAAAGAAAGGAAAGAAAGAAAGAAGAAAACAAAAAAAAAAAAGACTGGCTGTTTTATGATAGCTTAGAGGCTAGAGTCAAACCCTCAAGACTGAGAAAATTATTTAACTTTTTATTAGATATAGGAGCTCTCTACTTTTTGTACATTTCTGTCTTTCTGGTAAACTCAGTGAAATCACTAAAAGCACAGAAAAGAATTTTTAATCTGTTTTGAATTATCAAAATTCTTGACGCAGCCTCTTCGTTAGCTCAAGGAAATGAAAATATTAGTGGCCAAATTTGAATACATAATGTGTGGTTGCCGGATGCCACATCAGAAGAACTGGCAGACTGATCACCGGCCTGTTCGCACAGCCCAGTGGCTCTTCAAAGAGCAGGCAAGATGAAACTGCTATCACTGACTCTGAGCGACACTCCCTATGAAGGTCTTGACTGTACAAAAGAGAGTGTGAATGGAGAGCAGAGGGCCTTCGGGGACTTCAGGGGCCCAAAGCTGACCTCTGTGGGCCACAGTAGTTTCTCCTAAACATGAACAATTAATTCCTGGTAGTAACTGACTGCAAACAGTCCAACACACCAGTGAAGGGGAAGAGATGTTGGCCCCACAGTTTACGAAAGAAGCAGAATCCTCAGTTCACAAATTAGATGGCAAGCACGCAAAAGAAAAAGAGAAAAGCTCTATAACTCAGTAAATTAATTAAATGAGACAATGCCTCATCAGGTTTTATTCATTTCAAGTACAGAAACTGATTGGTTAATATGAGCACATGCATTTATTGAAACCTAAAGTCCCACCCCAGGCTAGGCTGACAAGGACACACAGCCCTCTCTTCCAGGCACTGCAATCCAGGGCCTGTCCCTCCGGCCATCCTGGCATAGACCATGACTTCGTGTTCAGCAGTATTCGGGGGAAATTGCTGGAGTTGTCAGGTTGGTTCTGATTATCAGAAGGTGTGTCAGGGAACCGGACTTCTATTCCTTTGAGGGTACTGGTGCTTCATACCAGTATGAAGGGTTAGAACCTGAGACCATCCACCATCCCAAAGAGACTTCAAAAATTACAGAGTTCTAATGATCCTGTTTAAAATGCTGAAAACCTAAAATAAATCCACAAGTGGCAGAGAATAGCTGCCACAGCTGCTCAGACTTCACCAGCAGCAGGGAACTCGCTCAGAAAACAAGGAAATAGGATTCTTTTAATCAAAATGACTTTCTAGAAATTTCCCTTTAGTTTAAGCAATCCATTCCAAGAAAGAGGGAGAACAGAAGTGTGGAAAAGTTCAAGGCCCACATTAACAGGATTTACATTTGACAAGGTTCATATATTACCTTCAAAAAGAAGTCAAACTATTTCAACAGCATTTTGACACTGTAAATAATACTTGACTATAATGTGCTTTGGTGTTAAGATATGGGGAATAGAGATTCTCACCTAGCATAAGATTTAATCTTCCAATACCACAGGCACTCCAAAATGCCAACTGGTAGCTGATGTAAACTCTCCACTAGAAAAACATCGATAGTACATCAATAGCATGGGGAATGGTCGATTTGTCTTTTAAAATCTCGTGATCTAACATTGATTTAGAATGAATGATGGACAAAGCTGTTTCTTTTGCTGGGCAGAGATCAAGGACCCCAAGTGACCACCTGGACACACACCCTCCCTTAGGACTTTGGCTAAGATTCAGGAAAGGAATCTCTGAAGCTGTAGATGATTTTCATCCAGCTGGAAACAGATCCAGCTTCAAAATTTTCAACTAAGTGTTTTGTGAGAGAGAAAAACCAATCCAAGTTTCATTATCACTGTCAGCTTCAGGATTCCAAAACCCCTCCTGAAATACAGGCCATGGTGGCAAATCAGCCTCCCTTGAAAGTAGGGGAAAACCCAAGGAGCTCAGAGCGCCAAGTGTTTTCCGGAGGTTTTTCAGCCCACCGTGTCCCAGATGGGGTCAGCTCCCCAGGGTCACAGAGGGCGTCCATCCACAGCAAGGCCCACGGCCCTGAGATTTATGAGAACCTGAGCACACACTCCTTCTAAAGTACATTTTATAAACTGAGATGCTCTCCACATGTTTCTGGGCATTCTCTCCTTTACACAGTGCTTGGGGCAATGGAGTCAGTTAACTCAAGAACCAATGCAGAATGCGGGGGAAAGCCTTTTTGGTAAGTCTGAAACTTTTCACCAGTTCCATCTGTGTTTATCAGTGTCACTATTCCCCAACTGTTCTTCTGAGACCAGGGTCGAGACCTGCAGCTTCAACTCAGGCCTCTGCCCAAGCATTGTGGATTTTTCACAGAAGTCCACTGTTGAACTGAGACAAAGTGGCCTGGAAGTGTGAAAATTACATTGGGCTCCCCCCAGAATTTATGTTTGACCCTCTTGTGAAGGTCAAGACTCATTGTCACGGCCGACTTGAAGTGTTCACAACTGCTACTTGTCTCCTCCTTAAGACGGACACCGGAGTCCTCGCAGACCTCTGTGCCTGTGTTCAAAGCCGTCCATCAGTAGCAGTGCATAGGCTATTCACGTCCAGCCTCAAAGCAGGCTTAGCTCAAACTGCGAAGAGATCAAGGGACGGTGGAGGACTAACCTAGTCGGCTGAGCTTTGCAATCACCTTGGAGCTGGAGCGGGATATTTCTAACATCCGAAAACACTAGACAGGGGGGTCACTGGAGATATCCCAGTGCAATGGCTCTAACCACTTTTTTTTCTTAATGAAAAACCAAAAATCTTTTTAAAACTGAAATTATAGAAAGATTAAGACAGAATTAAAGCTTTCTTCAGCCAGTTCAAATGTTCAGTGTTTAGAATATCCTTATCCAAACCCTGGGATTTATTCGAGGGGGTTGAGAACCCAGGGGCATTGTCCAATCTCCATATCTTCCTGAGGAGGCAGCCGAGGTCACTCGGGAGCGAAGAGGGTTCTCCATGGTCACACCGCAAGGCAGGGGCAGAGCTGGTGGAGGAGAGGTGTCTTCCAGCCCTTCCTCTGCATCCCATGGCCCCCTATCCCCATCCCTCCAGCAGCGGACTCACTGCCTTAGAATAGCCAGATACTCTGGTGTTTCAATAAAATGGCCTTAAATCTCTCTGTCAGTTCCTGAGAGCTGGAAGCTAGGCTGTTTCTAAGCCTTCATTAAACATGAGTGTGTAGAAATGCAAGGAAGCAAAAAGACTCCTCAAGGGCCCTAGACGTATCTTAATAGCCTCATCCTCTCTTGCACGCCATGTGTGAGTAATAAACTTTTGTTAAATTGACAAAAAGGGTGGCCTCGGCCTCCAGGTTTCCTTCTCTTTTTGTTTGGTCCCTTGCCTTGGGCCCCAGGTGCACAGACTGTGTTAAACACGCCCTCGAGGTGGTAGCACTTTATCACTATTGGTCTGTGCAAGGTGCCCTGCTTCTGTTTGTTTCTTTATTTATCCTTTTCTTTCCTTGGTCTTTCCTTTCCTGGGGAACTAGGACCCTGCCAGAGCAAGGCACCTTTACTTCTTACCAGTTGCTAAGTAATAAGTTTCTGGCCCTTCCAAGTGTTGCAGGAATTGTATTTTGTGCTCTGCTTAGAGCTGCAGAGGTCCTGATAATATTCTATAAATATAATGTTTATTTTGATGGTGCAAAAGCTTAATAAAGCAGACTTTCCCTCACCCAAATGGTCTCAGCATTTAAAGGCATTCACAGATTTGTTGCTCTGGATATTAAGGTCACAGACAAGTTAATACAGAGAGATGGGATGTGTTTCTTAGAAATGCTGCATCCCTTTCTGTCTTGGGGCTCTTAGAGAAGATTCTTTATTGTGTGAGGCATAAAGAACTTTAGAAAGAGGGGAAGGGATTCTAGAAGGAGACTGTGTCCTTCAGTTTGCCTTGAGGAATTAAAAGTACAGGATTTTATCTTATGCTCATGTATTAATTAATATCTAGTAATTCATAAGTAATACTTGAATATACTTAGTCAATTTGCCAACTTTCACATACATGTGTGTGTATATATATGTGTGTGTATGTATACACATATATGTATATGTATTTATGTGTGTATATACATACACATGTCATTTGGCAATTTGGTTAAGTATATTCAAGGGACATATATGATATTACCACATATTAACAATAACAAGGTGAAATGGTGCAAACCACTTCCCAGTAGGCATTGGCACAGCCTTTGGAAATCAATATAGCAACTACATTTCAAGAAACATAACAATATTCACAATAATTGATTCAATAATCTCTTCCCTGAGAATTTATTCAGGAAAAGAGACTATAGGAAAAATTTAAAAAAGAAAAAAATTTATATATCCATTATAGAAGGTCACATTCTAGTATAATAAACAAAAATCTAAAGAAAGAAAAGTGTATCAGTTGTGGAAAATGACATGATGTGAGTAAGTATGGTGATCTGATATGATAGAGAAGAACAGGGGAGGGGTGCTCAGGGAAATCCTCTCTAAGGGGGTGGCATTTGAGTGGAGACCAGTATATGAGAACAAACCAGTCATGTGAACAGCTTGGGCAAGACCATCTGCGAGAATGTCAAACACAGACATCTTGAGGTAAAAGGACACTGGTCAAGAACTAAGTAGATCAGCATGACCAGGAGGTAGACAGGAAAATGAGAGTGGCGAAGGGTTGAGTAAGAGAGGCAGGTGATGTGATGTGGCAAAGTATAAGGACAAACCAAGCTATTAGCATCACTCTGTGAGGACTTTACGTGCATATTAAAATAAATTTAAAGGATTGTGGCTTAGTTAGTTAAGCATCTGACTTCAGCTCAGGTCATGAACTCAGTTTGTGAATTTGAGCCCCACATCAGGTTTGCTGCTGTCAGCTCATAGCCCACTTGAGATCTGCACACCCCTTTTTGCTCTGCCCCTCCCCCACTCAAGCACATGCTCTCTCTCTCTCTCTCTCTCTCTCTCTCTCTCTCTTTCTCTCTCTCTTTCAAAAACTTTTTTTAAAAATCAAAAGGAAACATAGAAAACATTTTTAAAATGATGGGTGGATTTTTCCTTCCTTAAAATTGGTGTTAATATTTTTATATTATCCACACACAAAAATTAAGATGTCCTTGACTAAATATACAAAAATTGTTGCACCATCATGATATGCAATAAATCCTTCTTCATGCTCAGCCTGCAGAGTTGACATAGATGTTTCTCTAAAGGGGTCTCCTGTGCTGTGGTTCCCTCCACACTGCCACTACAACAGTGATGCACCATGAATCCATCAAATTGAATCTGCCTTGAGAATTGGGTTCACTTTGGAAGACACCAGTAAGCACAACGGTATGTATGGTCTTTAACCCTGTAGTAGAGTTGTTCCACTAATACAAAATTTTTGTTTCTATTTATTTGTTTTAACTGAGACATAATTGACATATGACACTTTAGTACTTTTAGATGTTCAACATAATGACTTGATACATGTATAATAGCAAAAGTTCAGTTAACATCCATCACCAGATATAGTTAAAAAAATGTTTTTCCTTGTGATGAGAGCTTTTAAAATTTACTCCTTTAGCGACTATAGTCACCATGTTGTATTACATGGCCAGGACTTGTTCACCTTATAACTAGGAGTTTGTGTCTGTTGACTACCTTTCACCCATTTTGCAAACCTTCTAACCCCTCTGGCAACCACCAGTTTCTTCTTTGTACCTATGAAACAAGTTCAGTTTTTATTTCTTAGATTTCACATACAAGTGATATCACACAGTGTTTGTCTCTCTCTGGATGACCTACTTCACTTACCAAAAGACCCCCAAGATGCATTGTTGTCATCACAAATTGTTGGAGTTCCTTTCTGTTTTTTTCTGGTTGAATAATATTCCTGTGTGTGTGTGTGTGTGTGTGTGTGTGTGAGAGAGAGAGAGAGAGAGAGAGAGAGAGAGAGAGAGAGAGAGAGAGAGATCTTCTTTGTCCATTCATCCATTGATGGACACTTAGATTATTTCCATGTCTTGGCTATTGTAAACAATGTTGCACTGAACATGGGGGTGAAATATCCAGAAGTGGAATTGCTGGGTTATAGGGTAGTTCTGTTTTCAATTTTTTGAGGAGCCTCCATACTATTTTCCACAGTGGCTGCACCAATTTACTTTCCCATGAGAAACATGAAATCTTATTTTGAGAAACAGATTGTGATGAATCAGATGACCAGCCTTACCTCAACATAGACAGTGGGGAATGCCCAAAGCCTTTTACATTTTCCAAGGGAAATAAAAATACTTTAATAATCAATGTTTAATATCATCAATGGAATATACAGTTAGTGCTCACAACATCAATGTGCTTGCAAACATTTCCCAGTCTTTTTTTGCCTTTAGGTTGGCTGTGTGACTAAATAAGGCATACAAATGTGAGCATCAGTGAGGTATTACTTTCACCTGGGCTGACTAACAGTCTAGAATGATTTCTGTGTGGGGTTTTTTCCCTTCCATCAGCTGGAATGGAAGGGATCTGAGGTGGCAGAGCACACGTGGAAGGGACACAGATGTCCAAGTCACCATGTGGAAGAGAGCTTCCCAGAAGTGCTGCTGGATGCTGTCAGACTCTGTATGTGAGAATGAGCCTTTGATTGTGTCACACTGTGGAGAGCTTTGGGTTACTCATTCCAACAGCTAGCCTTTATTGCCCTTCCAAATCGTGACATGCTCTGTGAGATGTACCTATAGAGTCTTTCCACTCACTCTGCTTGATTAGAACTCTGCCTTCATAAAGGATTGAACCCTGTGTTCCTTTGGAAGACACCAATCATATTTCCCAATCTCCATTATTATGCCTACAGTGGAAAGAGAAACCATACGATTCTCTGAAATGTAGAAAACAAAACATGGCCTAATATTCTTGTGCTGCCAACTTGACGTTGCCTGTGAAAATCCAAAGAGCTCTACATTCCAAATGATGCCTTTGCCTGGAGTTTTGTTTTCCCCTCATGTTGTTCCCTTTGCTCGAAGTGACTTTCACCCTCTTCTCTGCCTGGCACAATCCCACCATGCTTCATGGCCCAACTCAAATGTCAAGTCTCTGTAAAGCCTTTCTCTAGCCTGCCCCAGGCAAGATTAATCACTTCTTTTCTTTGTCCTTGCAAAGGTCATTGATGGCTTCCTAATTGGCACATCCAATGTCTTATTTCAGTCTATATTCTGTTTGATCTTTTTAGCATTTGTTAGTATTGAAAATACCCTCTTTAAAAAAAAAATCTCTCTTCTCTTAGTTTTTGAGATTTTACTTGCTGTGGATCCTCTGACTACCTTTTCTTTTCTCTTTCTTTTTTTCTTTCTTTCCTTCTTTCCCATATTTCCCGTATCCTTCCCTGGCTCCACCTATGCTCTCTCCTCAGATATTAATGTGTCCCATGGTCCACCCTAGGTTGTCACTCCGCCAACTCATTGAAGACTCTCATCCTCTCATTTGGTTTCCATAACCAGCAATAAGCCAAAGACTCAAAGGTTTTATCTCCAACTGAAGTCTCTCCTTGGCTCCTGCCCCTTATTTCCTACTATCCACTAGAAATCTCTGCCTAGATGACTTCCAGCTGCTGCACAAAATGAACTAACTTCCTTCCTCCCCAAGCATGCTTTGCTTCCTGTGCCCTTCTATCAATTAATAGACTCCAGTTGTTAGCTTCCCAAGCTAGTAACCTCAAGAGTCCTTGTCCACTTTTCTCTCTTCCTCATCCTCCACATACAATTTATACCAATTCCTATTAAAAGGTCTTTTATCTAAATAAAAGAACATGGATGGACTTTGACTTTAGAGACTTAAGTTCAAATTTTGACCTAGCCACTCATCAATTACAGGACTTGGATCAAATACTTAATCTCTCTTAATTTCTTAACTGTAAATAAGGATAATAATTAGATATGGAACTCTCCATAGTGTTCCAAACAGTAAATGAGAAAATGCATGAAAAATGCCTAGTGTAGGCAGAACAGATACTCACCAATTTTAATCTTTTTTTCCTAAAAAAAATTCCACATTCCCACTGCCTTCTTTTTTTTTTTTTGAAATGGCAATGAAATTTTATTTTTTTTTACTTTATAAAGTTTCATATTTTTTTACCATATGCACTTATTTTCCATCATTTACATTACAGTACTTACAATGACACTCCAAACAGAAAAGCAAAGTAAAAAATCAAAACACCAACTTCTGTTTCATGTAATTAGACTTATACAGAAATTAGAAGGTTAAGTAACAACTAGTTAATCACCTAATTTCACAGCTATCTGAAGTGGCAATCGTTATATAGCAGCTTATCTATGATACATTCAAGATAAAGGATACAATTTATTACTTGTTCAT
>NC_043713.1:57992667-57993156 GCF_006229205.1 Suricata suricatta | reverse complement strand
TTTTTTATAAAACATTATTTAAAAAGATACCATATGTTTGCACTCATAGATCTAACAGGAAATTTTCAGAATGATCTAGCTTCAAGAAAAGCAAGCAGTTAGTAGTGCTTAAGAAAAATTGATTCAGTATCTAATGGATAGTTGGTACCTGTCACAACACAGCATTTTATATACTGTTAAGTGAAACTGCAATACAATCTAAGTTTATTTTGGGAGTGTTTACTGTATCATTGGATTTAATGAAATGTTTAGAGGTGCAGTAGGCATGACTTTGAGTAGATAATGAAAGAAAATGCAAAATGCTTATTGATTTATGATGTGGTTTCATCTTAGCTTGGGCAAACCATGCAGTATTTAACACACAGTAGCAGAATATTTACTATTGAAGCTTGAAAAGATGTGAGTTCTTCGTGTGCAACCTTTCATTTATGCATGTGAGAGGGTTTTCTTTTTTAAAAAAATATTTTTACATTGTATTACTTGTTTCGC
>NC_043713.1:57941533-57992567 GCF_006229205.1 Suricata suricatta | reverse complement strand
TCCTTGTTGGGGTGTTTGCTTATTTAATACATTCCGTCAAGGACAGAAATCACATGCTGGTTTTTTTTTCCCATAGGAAGTGTGTCTTGGGTTTCTCCCTTATTATTTTCTTTACTTTTTTTTTTCCTCTTCTTTTTTTGGTGGTGGGGGTGGTTATGTTTAATCATCCATTTCCCACTGCCTTCTTAGTTCAGGACTTTATCACCTCTCACCTGCATTATTGCAATGGCCATAGAAACAGTCTGCCTCTCTTCTCCTCCCTGCCCCCAACCCCAAGTAATCTGATTTTCCAAGTGCTGCATTCTGTGCCTTTCTCACACACAAATCAGTCAATCACTCCCCAGCTGGAAATTTTTGCTAAACTCCCAGAGATAAAACTGCTTATCATCTATCTATCTTCCATCATCTCATCTTTCCCTGATCACATCATGTCTGTTCTAGTTAGAGCTCTTTTGACTACAAGGTACAGATACTCATTCAAACTAGCTTAAGAGAAGGGGAAGTTTAGTGCAAGGATGCCAAGAGCTCTTGGAAAGGCAATGACATTGGGCCAGATCCAGACCTAAGCAGACTGCCAAGCCCACTCCCCTCCTTCTGGCCCCAAAATATGGAATGTAGTAAAATGTAATAAAATAACTTTTTTTGCTCTTGATGAATGTTAAAACTAAGAGAGTAATCTCCAGGTGCCAGGAATAAGGAACTCAAATTCACAGCAGTTAGTAGGAGATGAAACCCAGTTCAGACGACACAGGTTTCCATGGCTCTGCTGCCTGCAGGATGCATGTAGGATTAAAAGAAGCAGACCAGCACAAGAGAAGCTGGAGCCTATCTACTGCATATTGTCCCTGCATAAAGGCATAAAGGGCTGAGAAAACAATAGTAAAACTTCTGCCCATTGGCCTTGGTAAGAACCAGAAAAACCTGCCATTCACAAAAGTTATGCTCGGAAAAGGGATTATCTGGTGGAAGTCAGAGCTCAGGATCATGCCATGCCTGTGTACACAGCCCAAACGTGGACTTTCTACATGATGCCAAGAGCTCAAGAAAAGAAGCTAAGTAGTTAAACCCTCCAGGCCAGGCAAAAGCAAAACCAAAGAAACCTGGCTCATCTCCATGTCCCACAGAAAGCAGCACCTTCTAGAGAAGAACTCTCAAGGCAGGATGACAATGACACAGGGAAATGAGTCCTAGGTGCCACAGGTAAGATGCCTGGTGCCCCTAGAACTATGGAAAAGCCTGAAACCCCAAGCAAATGAATATTATCATTAAAACTTTATATATATGCAACTTTGTTAATCACCTCAAATTTATTTTTTTGTTTACTATCTATGTCACCCCACTAGAATGTAAGTGCTCTAAGGATAGTTCACTGCTATCTCACACTGAATAAGAAAGCACTGAATTAATATTTATTTGAGGAATGAAAGGAACTTCAATCAATCTGCTCTTTACACACCAAAGAACAGCCCCATTCCAGGCAAACAGCACTTTATTAAACTTTGAAAAATAATGTTCTTAATTGCTCATAACCCTGGATTCATCAGTAAAACATTTAAATGGAAAATTTCAACCACATGCATTGGAGAGAATAAAGAAGTTCTATGTGCCCATCACACAGTTCCAACAATTATAAATTCATAGTCAATCTTGCTTCATAAAGCAAATACTTTTTTCAAGTTCACAGAGATAAAGGGGAGGAAAAGCTTTAATGAAGCAAGAATAGAACCCTACACAATATGAGAAATCAAAATGAAAAACAGCCATATTAGCTGTGTAGAAATATAGTCTATGTCATTATTTTAAAAAGAAAAACTAGCTTAATGGATACTTGAACAGAAATTTAGACACAACTCAACAGATAATTAAACTAGAAAATACCTCTGAAGAAATCACCTAGAATATAGGGCAAGAGGTAAAAAGATGGAAAACATTTTAAAAAATCAAACAGGCTAAGAGGTTGGAAGAAGATGTTTCCTAAAAAGCAAATGGTGGTGGAGAAGACAGTGAGTCTTCCAAAGGTGGAGACAGAAGTTCCCAAATGTGAAAAACACCCTGGATCCTTAGCAGAATCCATACAAATAAAAGGACTCACAAGCTCAGAGTCTTGTGACTATGGAACAAATGCTAAAGACAATGAGAAAATCTTAAGCACTGCCAGAGCCACAACTACAAATTGATAAATATATATCACAGGTAGAAACATCTTGTTGCCACTCAAAATTCATTCTCTCTTTCCATCTTAACATCATCATTTTTTTGTTCCAAGTAATATGTCAGATTAAGCAAACAATAGCAGCCAAAAAAAAACCACACCTGGTTTTAGCTTCCCTCATATGCTGGAGTGTCCCCCTGACAAGAGTCTAGTCAGTGAGACTTTCCACCTCTGTAAAGGCTTTCTTTTCTGATACAGGCATTGCCTCTTTATATAATCTTCTTGGATATGGCCCAAGTTTTTTTGAACATTTATTCATTTTTGAGAGACAGAGAGACAGAACCTGAGTGGGGGAGGGGCAGAGAGAGAGGGAGACAGAATCTGAAGCAGGCTCCAGACTGAGCTGTCAGTACAGAACCTGATGTGAGGCTTGAACTCACGGACTGTGATATCATGACCTGAGTTGAAGTGTAACCAACTATTAACTGACTGAGCCACCCAGGTGCCCCTACACAGACCAAATTTCTAATTGGTTCCTCTTGTGAAAAGAGTGAGAAGCCAGGGAAGAAAAACAGAATATTCAACATTACATTTAAGTTGTAATTTCTTCTGCTTTATAATGTGTATATCCAGAAAAAACATGGCGAATATCTAACATTTGAGAATTCTGGGTAATAGCTATGTGGGTGTGTTAAAATTTTGTCCATATATTTATTATTTTTTAACTTTATAAGATTAAATTCAAAAGAAAGAAAAGAATTCCAATACAATGACAGGGTATTGTATGAAGTTACCAGGAGCTGGAGGCTGGTCACCTCTTGGGGTCTCCCAGGGTGAGGGGTTGGGAAAAAATGCATAAGAGCTCTGCTTCCTCCGTAGGGCCTCTTCTTCCTGGTCTCTCCTTCTTCCTCCATTCTCCCATGGTCCATTCTCCCTTATAACTTTGTGCACCCGGGTCCGCCCCTACTGCCTCAGCACCCCTGTTCATGCAAATTAATTCTCTCAGTTCCCCCGATAAGCACAGCAATCTTTGGTTCCTGATTTCAGAGTCCTGAACAATGACTGACTCAGCTCGCTCAGCTTCTTCATCCAGGCTGCAAGTATAAAGTCCTGGACAAGTTATAAACCAGCTGCTTTGAAATCAGATATCTAGCCCTGGTCCACACAGTGTGAGCTGGGGCTGGACTCCCATGGCACAGATGTGGGAAGTGGAACTTGTAAGCAGGTGGGGAGATGATGGTCATTTTCCAAGTACAATTCTCTCAGGTGGTTCCCTCTTCCTAAAACACACCTCCCCTGCCTCCTTCAGCCCCTTCTCTGCCGGGCAATGTGTTCTTTTTCAAAAGAGAGATCAAACTTTTCTAGAAAACCACCCTAACTTCTTCAGGTCACAGTTCACCCCTCCTTTATGCTTCTATAAGCATCTTGTACTTACCTCCATGTAATATGCTACTTACACATAAAAGTATAATTATCTGTCTACTTGTGTATCTCCTGTACTGGACTGTGATTGTCTCAAGGGTAAAGACCATGTCTTAGCTGCCTTGTATTCCCAGTGTCCATCGTTGTCCCTATTGAGTGACTCAGTAAGTGGCCACCACTTAATCTGTGAGCCAAGCCTTTCTAGTAAGTACTCTACAGAATGACCATAATATGGATAGTTCACAGAGTGATGAACCTTGAGTCCAGTCTTCTCAACTTACAGATATGGAAACTGAGACCCTGGAAAATGAGAGAACTTCACAGGGTCACATGCCAGGTAAATGAGAGCACTGGGTGAGAAAGGAGTTTCCCTTTTCCTCATCAATCAAGCGGGAGCCCTTCACAGCACCACCCTTTCAAAGGGCAATGCTCAAGATGACCCCCGCCAATCCCCTTAGGTTCTAGTGAATTCTAAGAATGGAATATCTCTATGTATTTCATCATGCTCACAGCAGCTTTGGAAGCATATAAACACTTCTAAGATGTACAATATTCCACAGTATCACTTCTCTTGTTCTTTATGAGCTACCTTCAATGCAAACCAGGTCCTCCCTGAGAAAGCTCCAGGCACTCAGGCTTTGACATTTGTGTCTGAGGCCCTCTCTGGCCCACAGTGACAGGGAGAGAAAGGACAGATGTGACTCCCTGACCCTGTCACAGACCATTCCAGTTTCTGACTCTGATCTGCCCTGTAGCCTGTCCCACTGTGTTGGAGTAGGGCCATGCTTGCACAGGAAGCTCTGTGTATCACTCTGCACTGTGGGCAGGAACCCTGTAAAGCCCTTCCTATGACTGATAAACAGTGTTTGGTTTGGATCAAGAGGAAAAATAAGGCTCTCAGGATAATAGAGGCGGATGGGGAAAACACGGGACTCCAAAATGAGAGCAAAAGAAGATTATTGCTTTGAACCACTCATGTGGTAACTAAGTCTAGGAACAATGAGGGTTGCAGCGGAAACAGTGGCATTGGGAGTGCAAGCTTCCTTCCACCAGCTGCAGTCAAAGCTGCAGGTTTGCTGGGGCAGGGAATTGGCCGGTGCTGTGTTGTGGCCACTGGAGGACAAACAGTGCAGGTTGAGTAAGACCCCCTTCAAAGGACCAGATTCCAGGACTTCAGCCACAGTGACTCACAGGGAAAGGTATCCCCTCACACAAATGGTGGCATAAGACTGTCTGAAAGGAAGAAAAAAACAGACACTTAGGCTTTGCTTACAATGGCTACATCCCTCTGTAACAATAGGGAGGTTGTATTATTTGTTTTTTTTTTTAACTACTTTGGGTGGGTTGTAGGTGGCAGGTGAGCTCCTCCTCACAAAGGACATGTGTGAGGAAACGTCCTCACTGTTTGACCAGTTCTGGGAGATGTTGTTTTGTAGAGCGAGTAACACAAGTTGAGGGAGAAAGGAAGTTGTTCAGGGTGTTAGGAGGGAATCTGAGAGGCCAGGAGAGGGATGAGTAAGAGGAGAAACAGCTGGCAAGGGGGAGCACGTGGGGGAGGGGAGAATAAACGAAATGTTTGATGGGGAGTTCCATTTACTCTGAAGTACGGGCTGTGACATTTCTTCTCTGTCTATCCAAGAAAGTTTACTGAAACTTTCAGTAACATATATCTTTCTTCCTAAGACCCTGTGGGGTTGGGGTTTGTTCTATGGGATGCTGATTTTGGACTGAGGTGGATGTGGGGTGAGAGCTGAGCTGTCTGTGGCCTGCCTCAGCTGGGTTATACTTTTAAATAAATTGTTTCTGTGGAACTTCCCATGCCAGGATCTCAGGCCTTTGACAAAAGTGCCAACTTGGCACGAATAAAGGAAAATAATTTCTTCTCTTATCTTTACTCCCAGAGCTCTGCAATTGTAGTTAAAACTACATGATTTATTAATAATTTAATGCAGTTTAGTACTTATAGAGAAATTTTGTACTTTGTTTTTCTCAGTGGCAGACTCTAGGGAAGAATAGAGCTGAAAAAAGAAAAGTTGCTAGGCAGGGCCTAGGATAAAAAAAAATAAGACTTTTTTTAACCCCCATGGTCTAGGCAAGCCAGGTTGACCCAGAGTTGATGTGGATAAAGTCTGGCAGATGAAAGGCTGAAGAGGGAAGGGATTGACCAGCAAAGCAATGGGAAACGAACAGGCAGGGCAGGGACGTGGGCTCCCTAGGGTAGGGGTCAGAGCTGGCTGGTGGGCTGGGCTGGAGCTGACTAGACGGGATGGCAATGTGAGCACCTGTGAGGCCCCAGGAGCTGCCAGAATCAGGACATAATCTGCATTAACAAATATACCTGAAAACTCTGAGGCTTCACACAACACATAAAGTGAGTCAAGCTGCTATAAGTTAGCAACTTTCCTGGGCAGTTGCCCTTCATGTGGTCACCTGAGAACCTGGATTGCTCCTATCTTGTAGCTATGCCTTCTAGAACATGTGACTTCCATGGTCATTGCAAAAGGGGAATGAGAGGACAGATCTGTACTGCCCAGTGTGGCGGCTACTAACCACATAAGATTATTTGAGTTTAAGTTAGTAAAAATTAAATAAAATTAAAATTCAGGTTTTCAGTGCCATAAGGCTAGTGGCTATCATAGTGAGAGGTGCAGGTATGGAAAGCGTCCATCATGGCAGAAAGTTCTGTCAGATAGAGCTGATGTAGAGAATCGCATGGGCTCTGTGGTCACTTTGGGAGGTGATGTACATCATTTTTGCCATATCCCATTGGTGAGAACCAGTGTCTTAACCCCAACCCCACTGCTGTGCAAGCTGAGATATACATGTGCCAGGGGAGAAAGTGGAACTGGTGTTACAGTACCTCATCCCTCTCAGGAGCTCTGAGGGCATCTTCCTGGCCTGATTAGGAGTGACCCAAGAACCGCCACCCAAAGTGCATCAATGAGCTCAGGGCAAGCACCACAGCAGAGCAGCAGCCACAGGATGGGTCCTCTCCAGTGTCTTGTATGATCCAAAGGTAGAATGGGAGCAGAGGAAGGGCAGTTAGAGGCAGGGAAAACCCTGAAAAGAGACTGATAGTTAATTTTTTCTAAGTTTTCTGAGTAATAAGTTAAGTCATATTTTATTTGATCTAGAAAAATAAAGAAATCATGGATTTTCTTCCACTTCAACTGCTCTTGGGCAACTTGTATGTTATGTTTTTCTGTGTCACAAAAGCAAATGAGGAACAGCCAACATGTTCCTAAGGGTTAAAGCTGGGAGGGAAGGCTTCTAATGGGCCACAGGCCACTATGCATTCATTGTGTGTTCTCTGCCACCTGGAATGCCCTATCATTCCTCCCTTGGAGGTGATGTGGATTGAGGGGGAAAGCAGAAACTTTAAAATCCAATAGGTCGGAGTTCCATTTCTGGAATGAAAGCTGGGTCCCATGAGCAGAATTGGGGTGAGTGGAGTCTGGGCATCCTGACCCAGTGGCCACATATACAGTCCATGCTGTGACAGGAAAGGAACACAGAGACTGCACACTTGGGGCACAGAACCAAGTCTAGGTCACAAGGGCACAAAGACCAAAACTGAGAAAGCAATTCAGGATGTCAGAAGCAAGGCTCTGTGGTCAGAGATCAGAGAAAATTCAGGAAGCACAGTGCAATGCAGGTCAGGGCAAAGGGTTCACGTTGAATTCTCTGACCATTGTAAAGGCCTTGGAGAATAAGATCCAATGTTATTGACCAAAAGACATGGCAGTGATCACCCCTGGGCAGACTCTCAATCCCTCTGAGTCAGTTTCTGCATCTTGACCAATAGAAATGGCCATTCCTGCCTCCAACTGTGGCAATGAAGACTAGGGGACATCTAAAAAGTTTTCTTTCTTTCTTTTCTTTTATTATTGGTTTTTATTCTACCATATATTTTAAAACCTAGTTAAAACCCTGACTCCTTCATGATGTTCATGTGTATGTGCATGTGAGGGCAGTTTCCCTAATTAAAATGTGAGACTGTTACAAGTATGTACAAGAGTACATTTACAATAGGTCTTCAATAAGTTATTTTGCAGAAGTGGGTAAGCTAGGACCTCACTGGTCAAGCATGAGGAGTATTTTGAACAGTGTATAAGTCACATGAGTTTTTAATTTATAACCAGGACATTATTCTGGGTCTTTATGTCAAAGAAACCTGGTTCAAATAACACAAGAAGTTATTCTTTTGAAAGTGTGAATCTCAACAACCCCAAGGCTTGTCTCTAAAATGCTCTGGCTAATTCTGGCCACAAGCATCAAGAAGAACATTTTACAACAAGTCCAGAGAGGGACATGGATGGGTTGTCTTCCACCATGAGGTTGGACTTATGCTGCCCAGGAACACAGGCTGTAAGACAATGGGATGAAGATGCCAGGGGAAGGTCCAGCTCAGTCAAAAATCTGACTTCTTAAAGTTTGAGGGAGGTTGTCTTGGTGACAAATAGAAGGAAATATTGTTTACTATGCAGGCTGTAAACATATGGAACAAATTATGCTGAAGATGTCAGGGGAAATTATAAATAGATTCAAAATATATTCAGATAAATTCATGCATACTAGGCCTAATTAATAGGGTCTTAAGGAAAATTTGGGAATATTCTATAGGTGTCACTAGTATTTGGAGATCAATGTCATATAGGAAAAGTGCAGAACTCACCCAGCACACATCTCCCAGCACCAGGGAGAAAAACAGATATGGGGAGTGGGGGAATCACTAGCTTGACATTCTATGGCTTTTATTAAATTCTTTTCTTTTTATGTCTTAGAGTCAAGAGCCTTGGAGTCGTTCTACACTGAATGGTATTAAGTGAATTTAGAGAGCATGGAAGAGTAGCTTGAAAAAATGCTATATATTTCTGGGAGAAAAGATACTTTACCAGTACTAAATAATTTGTAAATACAGATAACCTTCTTCATTCCAAATAACCCAGTTAAATCGACCTTGGCATTTATTCAATCTCCAAAGCAGTCCATATGGCCCTGATGTGTGCCAATTAGATATGTATTACCACCAGCCGTCAGAAGCTTATCTTGCCCTGGAGACAGGAGTAAGCTTGTGTTTTAAGCCACACTCAAGCAAAAAATGTGAGCAAGAAATGAAATGGGGAAGGCCTAGACATAAAAAGAACAATTAACCTGACTAGAGAAAAGAAGGCTTAAGGTTGAGAGGTGCTTCAGAGATGGTCCAAAGTGGACTCACCTTCTCCATCTGTGGCCTAGGACAGGAGGTTGATGGAGAGGAGGTAATGAGGGGAGGACACAGGGGAGGGGTAGGCAGGTGAAATCTGGTCTTCTCTTGCCTCCCTTCCAGGACCCCTGAGACTAAACTATTTCCATGCTATGCTGATTAACTTGAGTCTGGAATGAGGAATTGTATATATTGATGTCTAGAATGGAAGCTGAAATGATTCCAGGATTTTGTTGGAAATGCCAACATTAAGTAAAAAGGTGTATGTAGGTTTAAAAATAGTTCCAAGAAAGTTTGGACATTCTGTAATTTGGAGTAATGCATTCAAGGAGATAATTGGAAAGCAGATGATCCATCAAGATGATGAATAATAATACTTGCCTTAAGAACAC
Source organism: Suricata suricatta (assembly GCF_006229205.1). NCBI lineage: Eukaryota > Metazoa > Chordata > Mammalia > Carnivora > Herpestidae > Suricata > Suricata suricatta. The sequence continues at coordinate 57,983,395 of NC_043713.1, read as the reverse complement.
AAAGCATTATTCCTGTCCCCTCCTGCACAAAAGAAGGCTTTCCCATATAGGTAGAGCTTGGTTCCTGCTCTGAAGTGTTAGCTTCGTCTATGTTCATGGACAGTAGAGTTCTGACAACCATAATCTTTCTCCCTGGTTTTTCTCAAGGAACATATGATGGAATGTTGTGCGAGATGAGCATATCATTTGTCAGATACTTTTAAAATCCAGCATTCATGATTTCTAGGAGATTAAAGTCCATTCCAACAACCTCTATTGGGGAACCCACTGTCAACACAGTGACATTTGTTTGGCCTTGACCTACAAGAAGAGCCACATTTTATGTCACAACCCAAGACATGGGCATATACCCATACACACAACTGAAATACAAGTTTCATGAGATAATACTTAGCCTCACTACACAAAAGCCACTCAGACACCTCTATTCTCATTGTTCACTTTTGTAAATGTTAGTTCATGTTTTTATTATCCACAAATGGTCATGACCTGTAGGGGGAAACCCTAAGTATGAGAAGACTGCACATGCTTAGTTCACCCCTCACAGATGCCATCTTCTAAGCCAGACCTGAGCAGCAAGTGGATCTGACAGATAATGGTGTGCATACTTTTTCCCATTGCCACTTCCAACGTGGATTTCCTACAGGGCTTCCCCTTCCTTTAAGGAACCCCAGAAGGAGTCACTTCCACAACCCACCTGTACTCCTTATTGGACTGAGGAGATGGCCTGAGATCTCCCTCAATCCGCCCTTCCCATGATCGTTACCACTTCCAGATCTGACAGCACCTGGACCAAAGTGTTCCGTGTGACTCAGCAAATGCTGATAGACAGAATGAGGAACTAGTCTGCTCATCAGTTATCTGTGGGTTTTCTTTATTTTTTAATGTTTATTCATTTTGAGAGAGAGAGTGAGAGAGAGCAGAGGAAGGGCAGAGAGAGAGGAGAGAGAGAATCCCAAATACGCTCTGAGCTGTCAGCACAGAGCCTGACATAAGGCTTCATCTCACAGCCCTGAGATCATGACCTGAGCCAAAATCAAGAGCTGGACACTTAACAGACTGAAGCACCCAGGCACCCCTTTCTGTGGATTTTAAATCATTCCATTCTATTAATGATGTACAAATCAAGTTCACAGATGTCATGAAATAACTTACAGATACATAATCAAACTGCACCCAAAGCATAACCTCATACCATTGATAGATTAGATGTATATAAATATTAGAGAGACAGGCAGATAATGAGGTGGTTATATATGACAAAAACTCAACTAACTTAAACTCAAATAATCAAAACTCTTAAATAATTACATTTTTATTTATGCTACTCATTTTCCAGAAAAATAAATAAATGAGAAAACTGGGAACAGAATTTTAAAACATCTACAGTTCCTTACAGCTCATGTCCATCCCAATTTTCTACATCTCTCATACTCACAGTAGTGCACAATATGAATAAATATTCATAACTTAGGACTAACATGTTGCATTTTTTAGTGAATCAATGAAAGTCAGAATTAATGAACTAATGCATTTTGGAAAGGCTTTATAACAAGGACTGAACCAAAGGAGAAAACTGAACTTTAAAGTGCTCCATTCATTAAAAGAAGAGGGTGTGGCGATCTAGCATTTCAGAAGTGATAGTTTCATGTGTAAGACCCACAGCTCTCTCATAAGTCATGTATGATTTTCCCACTTTAAAGACAAGCACATTGAGACTCAGAGCTCAATTCTCACCATCACTAAGTGGCGGGGCTAAGAGTAAAACACAATGATTCATTGGCTCCAAACCCATGCTTCAAAAAAACTTTAACTCCACCACATGACCTCCTGAAGAATAGTTTATTTACACCTTGCTCTCTCTCTCTTTGTTTTCTAATTCTCCACACGTTGATGAATTTCACTTCATAAATTATAACTTCTGCTCCTTTCACAGTGGTGATAGAAAATAAATCCAAATTCTCAATCTCCAACCACAATGTCATTAAGGGCTTTTGTGCCTCCACCCTCTATGGATTACAAACTATATCCAGTGTCATGAGTACTCCTGACCCCTGTGCTGGCCTCACTGGGTTGTCACTCTTCCTTGCTTCTTGTAGGTCCATGGGGCACTCCAGTCTGTGTCCCTGGAGCCCCCCACTCTTCCCACACAGGCTGAGTCTTCACAGCCTCCCCATTGCCCTGTACCTGGGCCAGGTAGACCAAGAGATCAGTTACCTCCTACAGTTCCCATATCTGAAATCAGCCTCTCTTTCCCACTAATGGATCCCTCAGGGAAGGAGGTTTCTAATGACTAAAAGTAAATGAGGCTGGGTGCACATTTATGATGCAAATGACAAAGATTGTGATAATTCTGGACCAAATAACACCTGTCTGGCCACTATTCAATTCCTGAACTCACTGTGCTGCCCAGAAAGCTGGCCTTAACCTCTGCACAAGGCTTGGCTGGGATTCCACTGGGCTGGGTGTCAGGCCAGCTCCTCCCTGGAAAAGTTCAATGTGTTCCCCACAGGTATGGACAACTATCTCTGGAAAGACATTCTATTTAAAAATCTGTTGATGTGCTGGCTCTATGAAATTCTACCTAAGTTAAACGCTGGACAAACTCTTCTGGCCAGCAGAATGCAGAATCCTGGGAAGTGACACAGCTGAGCTCTGGGCCACATTCGGAAGGCAATACTACCTATGTTCCCTCCTGAGGAAGCAGAGGACACCAGGTAAGCCTGAAAAGCCTAGGCATTGGCCAGCTTCCAGCAGAAGTTTCTAAACCCCTGCCTTTCCCAACAGGACTACTGAAAATAAAGAAAACTCTTTAGGACAGCAAGAAAGTCATTTGTCCAACACCTCACAGACACCTCTGACCTGTCCTCATATGCAAAAGGAAGGGATAAGTCAGTGCAGTTGGGGATTCTGTTCCTCTAATTATTCCAGTTAACAGAGGTTTCCTTATCTTTTCTTTGTCATCTTGAAACAACTCATTTGAATGCTGAGGTTTCATGTTGAAAATATAATGAGAACCTTCGTGAGTTTGGAATGAGATGCAGAAAATTACACTGGTGGCATTTGTCTCTGGGGACTGTGAAAGGGAAACCCTGGAGGCGGAAGGAGATCTGGCACCCCTGGGGACCCCGGGGTCACGAGCAGCACACACTTCTTTCAGTTCTAATTTTCCAGCTCTTTTCTGAGAAATGTCGCTTGCCTTTGTCTTATAATCATGGAGAAGCGGAGACACACTGTGGGAAAGAGCACTGTCTGGTACTACTGAGCAATTATTCGGAATGAGAGGTTGACCATCTTTTGAGTATCACTGAGGAGAAAAGGGAGGTCAAGAAGAGGGCAGCCAAACAGAAAAAAAAATCAACTTTTCTAGATGCTTCCAGAAGAAAACCAGGCAAGTGTTTGGTTTGGTCTTTGTGGGTGCCCAATAACCAGGTAAAACATTTTAAATACAACTAATACAACTATTTTGAATTTGTGATGCCGAACAATAGCTTGTCTGGTGTTTGCTCCTGCTTGGAAACTTCACAAAGAATGAATGTCTACTCTGCACAATGGAGATACGCTGATGACTCGACAACATCTTTTCAGGGACTTTTCATGGTGGCAAGTAAGTTGTGTCCCATTGACTGATTCCAAAATGTTGATTTCAAAAATCTTTCCCCCTTTTATTGCTTTAAAAATTTTTTTTAATGTTTATTTTGGAGAGAAGGAGACAGAATGCAAGGAGGAGAGGGGCAGAAAGAGAAAGAGACAGAATTTGAAGCAGACTCCAAGGCTCTGGCTCGAATTCATGAACTGTGAGATATGACCTTAGGCAAAGTCAGTTGCTTAACCAAGTGAGCCACCCAGGCACCCCAGTCCCCCCCTTTATTGTTTGATTCCCAGACACAACTTCACATATTCCCTGTTCTTAAAGAAACTTCTGAAGATGCCTGGGTGGCTCAGTTGATTGAAACATCTGACTTCTGGTTTTGGTTCTGGTCATGATCTCACAGTTCATAAGTTTAAACCCCAAAATGGGCTCTGTGCTGGCAGCACAGAGCCTGCTTGGGATTCTCTCTCTCTTCCTTTGACTCTCTCTACCCCTGCCCCACTTGCTCTCTAACTCTCTCTCTCAAAATAGATAAAAATAAACTAAAAAGAAGTTTCTGAATTCACAGAACAGCCAACTGAAATTTGTGGTCACTTTCATGGGTGTTTTGGGTCCATGGGAAACTAGCCTTGCTGAGACCCCCAGATCAGGGCTCCATGCTAGGCAAGGTGTCCCCAGAGGCCTCCACAGCTGCTCTGAAGAATCAACAGTGTAGCAAGTATCCCTGTCCACAGGCCTTCTATGTCTCTCCACACATTTGTTTGACTTTCCTCGGTGGCATCCACAAAAGCCAGGACCATTCTTTCTGGACCAGAGCCGAAGGAGAGGAAGGAGCTATTCTCTTCATGGGAATTAACTTATCCCTGTTCTTGGGGGAATGAAGTCTAGAACCTTGAAGACATTAAGAGTGATAGTTTCGCTCATTTTCTTTTTTTTTTTAAACATTTATTTATTTTTGAGAGAAAAACAGAGCATGAGCGGGGGAGGGGCAGAGAAAGAGAAGACAGAATCCGAAGCGGGCTCTGGGCTCTGTGCTGACAGACGTGGGGCTTGAACTCACAAACCATGAGCTCATGACATGAGCTGAAGTCAGACGCTTAACTGACTGAGCCATCCAGGCTCCCCATCATTTTCAATCTCTTAACACCACCTTTCCAAGCCATAGAGTGGTTAGAAATAAATACATTAGAAACAGAATGGAAAATGATCAGTTACTTATAGATAGAGTTCCCATTTACTATCCCCAAATTGATTTGATAAATGCCACTATTCCTGGTTTACTTGACTCAAATGCCCTTTAGAGGGTGTTACCAAGTGAGCAGATTATCACTGGTCCTGCGAGTAGTTGAAGTTGGATGCAATCAAGTGCATTTAGTTATGAGGTGCCCTCCGTAAACTCTTTGGACCAGAAAGAGGGTGTTGTTGCCAGGCTTCTGCCTCTATACACACTGCAAGCAATTCTGCAGCTCATTTAGAGTCCAGGCCAGCCCCTGGCCAGCCCCAAGACTGCAAGACAGCTCCCTCCTGCCCTGAAAGAGCCAGTGCATCCCCTTTTTCTCTGACACTCCCACACAAGGACCTCTCTCTCTGGGACCAGTTGGCTTCCCTGCTTGAAGGGTAATGAAGTGAACTGCTTTTCCTACAACAGGGCAACAGGGAAAAGGGCAACAGCGTTTTACCACCTGCAGTCTGTGTGCCACTTGGAGAGAATCTTGAAGTTCCCTTGGCATTCAAAGAAGAGGATCTTAACCTCTCCAGCCACCAGAGTTCTGGAAGGTGTATTAGAGACGTAGCCAAGGTTTTTCATCACTTTGCTAAATTCCCAAGCCATAGTTCTCAGTTACAGGACATGATTTTGAGATTGGTGTAAAGCTTCGCAATTTTATTTCTATAATATAGGTGAGTATCCATTTATTTACATTCATATATACATGTTAGCAAGACAGATGACTTGCATTTGGAATATATTTTGAAAATCCAGAGAAGTTCTACATTAGCTAAGCTGGAAATGTTCTAGGAGGACAGAAGCATAACTGTGAATGTGAGCCAGTCTTAGAATTCTGTTGTTCTTCTTTTATAAAAACTTTTTATTTTTGAAAGGGAGAGAGAAAAAGAGAGAGGGTATATGAGTGGGGGAGAGGCAGAGAGAGAGGGAGACACAGACTCTGAAGCAGGCTCCAGGCTCCGAGCTGTCAGCACAGAATCTGGCATGGGACTTGCACTCAGAAGCCATGAGACCATGTCCTGAGCAAAGTGAGATGCTTAACTGACTGAGCCACCAAGAGCCCCTAGTATCCTGCTGTTCTAAGGGTTGGTGGAGCCTGCAGTGCTGGGCAGGAAGGATTGAACCGCTGATGTTCCACAGCAGGTGCTTCACATGCTACATGCAGTTTCTTGGGACATGCCATTCAATGACATCTATGTGCAGCTTTGTTCCCAAGTAAGAAGTCATGTTTGCTGCAGAAAAGACTTAGAAGGTTCCTCTATAGCTAAGGAAAAGAGAATACAAAAGCTGGTGCCAGATATCACACAGAGAACACAACTAGAAAAAGAGAAACAGATTCATGACCCAGAGAACTTCAGCTTGAGGGACAATGAGCAGAAGCTGTGTCTGCAAGGGCTTTGCTTTCGTTGGTCTGAGGTGGGTCCCAGCCTCCTACATATGTTAAAAGGAGCACCCTAGGTGATTCTGCTGTGCAGCCAGGTGGAGAAACTCAGGTTTAGAGCATAAGTGGTAAGTCAAATACAGTTCCTACCATGGTGTGACTCCACCATTCTCAACAAATCTGTTTGTTGCTTTCAAAGTGCCTTGAGTTACTCGTTCTTAATAAGAGAAAATAAAACTCAAACCATCCTGAGTTACCATTTTTCACTTATCAGATTGGCAAAAGTCCAAAGATTTGACAATCTACCCAATGGAGTGGTTGTGGAAAAATGAGACTCTCCTATATGGGTGTAAATGTAATGATACAGCCCCATGGAGGGCAAGTTAGCAAAATCTAGTGAACCTTCAAGTGCATTTACTCTTTGACCTCACAATACTACTTCTGGGAATTTATTCTACAGAAGGATTTACAAAGCTATGCATTGTAGCACTGCTTGTAATAGCAAAAGACTGGAAATGAGTCAAGTATCCATCTACAGGAGATGAGCTGAATAAATCATGATACCTCCAGATGAAGGAACACTATGCAGCTATGAGAAAACAGTGAGGATACCATCTAAAGAGAAATGCAGAAAGATGTCAGAGCCTAGTGAAAAAGGAAAGGTGCAAGAGTGTGGGGGTGGATGAAAGTGGTCAAAAGGTACAAATCCCCATCTATATAATAAATAAGTCATGTGATACAATGTACAGCAGGGTGACAGATAGTTAACAATTTTGTATTGTATATTTGAAAGTTGTGAAGAAAGTAGATCTTAGAAGTTCTCATTACAAGAAAAAATTATAACTATGTGTGATGATGGATGTTAATTAGACTTATCATGATGATCATTTCACAATACATATGTATATGGAATCATGATGTTGTACACCTGAGACTGATAAAACATATGCCAATTTATCTCAATACAGATGGACCTTGAGGGGGTCCTGCTAAGCGAAATAAGTCAGGCAGAGAAGGACAGATACCATATGTTTGCATTCATAGGTCTAACAGGAGAGACCTGGCAGGGGACCATGGGGAGAGGAAGGGGGAAAGAGAGCGGGGGAGACTGAGGGACACAGATCAAGGAAGACTACTGAATACTGGAGATGAACCATGGACTGAAGGGGGAGGGGCAGGGGGGGAGGGGGTGACGGTCATGGTGGGGGGCACTTGTGGGGAGAAGCACTGGGTGTTATATGGAAACCAATTTGGCAATAAACTATTATTTTAAAAAAGTCAAAAATAAATTCAAAAAAGGAAAGGTGCAGGGACACCTCAGTGGTTCCGTTGGTTGAGTGTCCAAATCTTGATTTCAGCTTGAGTCATTATCCCAGGGTCATGGGATTGAGCCCTGCATTGGCCTCCACACTAAGTGTGGGGCCTGCTTTAGATTCTCTCTCTTTCTCCCTCTGTACCTCTCCCCTCCTCAAGTGCTCGCTCTCTCTCGCTCTCTCTCTCTCAAATAAAAAGATGGGGCACATGGGTGTGGGTCAGCGGGTGAGCATCCAACTTTGGCTCAGGTCTTGATTTCTCAGTTCACAAGTTGGAGCCCTGCATAGGACTTGCTGCTGTCAGCCTAGAGCCCACTAGAATCCTCTGTTCCTCCCTCCTTCTCTGCCCCTCCCCCCATCATGCTTGCTCTCTGTCTCTCTCTCTCTCTCAAAAATAAAAATAAAGTTACAGATAATATAATAAGAACTGTTGGATGATAGGAATACATTTGCTCATATTTACATAAAGAACCACTAGAATAATATAGGGAGGCAGAGATTATAGGGAGGAAATAATAAGGTGATAGAGAACAGGGTAGAAGGGAAGATGATGGGAGTCAGAATCCTCAATCGATACCTTTTTATATTTGACTTTTGAATCATGTATTTTCTTTTTTTTTCTTTCTTTTAATGTTTATTTTTTAGGAAGAGTAAAAAACAGAGCATGAGCAGGGGGACAGCACAGAGAGAGAGACACACACATAGAATCTGAAGCAGGCTCCAGGCTCTGAACTGTCAGCATAGAACCTAACAAGAGGCTCAAACCCACAGATTGTGAGACCATGAGCTGAGACGAAGTTGGACGCTTAACTGACTGAACCACCCAGATGCCCCTAAATCATGTATTTTACACCACATCACACACACACACACACACACACACACACACACACAGGGTGATCAAATATAGATATCTAAACTGGGCACGCCTTACCTGATGATTAGGGTCAAGATTCTAGCACCCAGAAAGTTCAAAATCAAGTGATTCAGAACTTTAACAAAGTTTTTTTTTTCTTTTTTGGGACTGGCATGCTCTCTGTCAAGATTAAAAAACTGGAATAGAGTTATTAAGATTTATTCAAAATGGCTTAAGAGTTGAAGAAATTTAGAAATAAATTATCTTGCCCATTTCTCTTTCAGATGGGGACACTGGAGCTTTTGTCACATGACTAGGGTCACACAGTTAAGGGCAGAGGCAGCCCTGCAGTCATGGCTCCTGGCCCAAGGGGATTGCTCTGTGTTCACGCCTAGGTCCTATGGCAGAATGGAAGAAGGACTCCAAGACTATCCTCAAAATGCTGTTAGCTCTAAACTGGAGATCTAATGAGAAGAGACAAGGCAAGGAAGTGAAATATTTGTAGACTGGAGAGGGGAAAAAAGAAAAAATTCAATAAAAGTGAATCTTAGGTCTAATAAGTTGGAAAGGAAACAGCTGTTCTTAATCTTTAGTGAAGAGGTAGCCAGAATTTATGTCAGAACATGAAGCATAAGATAAAAAGAGGAAATTCCTAATCTGGTTATACATGAAGATATCATCAGAAAGTTGTGCTGTTGCCTTCACAGGAGGTCTTTATTTTTTTAAGTTTATTTATTTATTTTGAGAGAGAGTACAAGCAGAGGAGGGGCAGTGAGAGAGGGAGAGAGAGGATCCCAAGCAGACTCTGCGCTGACAGTGCAGAGCCCAATGTGGTGCTCGATCCCAAAAACTTCAAGATCATGACCTGAGCTGAAATCAAGAGTTAGAAGTTTAACAGTCTGAGTCACCCAGGTGCCCCTGCAAGTCTTTAAAAAGACATTTTTCCTTATCTCTAGTAGTTCTTCCTAAATTATGTTTCATTTAACATATCTCTACAATTTGAGAAAAATTTCACCTAAGGCACCTGTACTCTCCCCCCAACACACACACCAAATACTGACTGTGGAGGCTGTGACCACTCCTTCAACACCTTGGTGGACAGAGGATGTAGGCTGTGTTCAGAGCAGCCCCCACCAGGTTTCTAGGGTAGGGGTGTGACTGGAGCGTAGAGTGGAGCCGACTGCTTGGTGGTGAAGAGTGCGTCCTGAAATCCCATTACCTGGCTCCAGTCTCAGTTCTGTCACTTGTATGTGAGCTGTGAACCTGACAAGTGACTTGAGCTCCATGTAACACGTGCATACTATTCAAACCTGCTACACATAGCACAGCACTTGGCCCACCATGTACTTTGTGGCAGAGTCTTCTGTATTCCTCATTGGCACACAGCTAGACTGTCCCAGCATCTCCTGTGGCTTGATAGGTGGTATTGACTGAGTTCTGACCCATGGTAAGAAGTGATATGTGATGGCAGATCTAGCCTTTAAGACTTCCTACACATCTGTCTTCATGCTCTTCCACCTCTGGCTTGATGCAGATGAGCAAGGAGAACCTGAAAGCCAGGAGTTGAAAATGATAGCACCACAAAAGGAAAAGAACTGGGACTCACATCATTGCTTGGAAAAGAACTATTCACTGACAGGGAAAATCCATTGGAAACTATTACATGAGAGACAAGAAACCTTCATTTTTTTTGAGTCACTGGCATTATAGCTTTGTAAGTCACAATGGTTAGCATCATACCATAACTTATCTAGAGAATGATTATGGACAGTGGACTTGGGAATGGCTACTTCAATCTGGCATGAATCGATGTTTCTTTCCATGCTCCAGAGCATACACAGAAACCACTGACCATTTTCCACATGACATCAGCCCCTGATAAAGTAACATGAGGTGCCCCATGCAACACAGAAAAAAAATCCCCTGCTATGAGTAAACATTTGCTGAATGAATGAATGACCTCATGCCATCTCTTGGAGACATGAAAGGTTATGATTCATTATTTTATGAACAATCTATCTTGTTTGCTATATATTTTACTTGTATTAAACACTAAATTGAATCAGATAGTATTTCTTTCCCTGTGTGCCATTTCTCATAAACTCTCTTGGCACAGGTTATTATTATTTCATTAACATGAAACAATATATGTCAATGTTGACAACAAGTTGGTATATTTTCTTAAAAAGTTCCTCTTTCCCTAGCTGCCAAATTTCTGATCATTTGAGTGTCCTCTACCCATGAAAGAGTGGCCAAAAATGAGACAATAAGTCCTGTTGTCCCTCTGCCAAGTGCCTTCTTCATGATCCCATAGCAATCCCATGGTGGGTCACTCTCTGTGAGGCTTTCCTGGGGCTCTCAAGCAGCTTACACATCATAAGCCTTTTTCAGCTTCTAGACAGCTTCTGACTTCATGTTCAACATGTGAATCATACACTAAGCTGTCATGTAGGGATGGGAATTCTTTGTCCTAATTCACTGAAGTCCATCTTTTTCATGAATATGTAATATCTATTTCCTGTCAATAAGAAAGTAATTTCTAACTTCCTGTGGAACACATTTTTCTAAGACCAATCCAAAGACATCCCACAACAACCTGTCTTGATGAATAAATAAATAAGTGGATGTTGACATGTTGGTTTAATGAATGCTCATCTTCTATAGCTTCTATACCTAAATCTCAAAACTCCAGAAACCTCAGAATCTTTGAGACTATGATTCAGGAGTTTAGAGCCCTCCAAATGGTCAACTGTGCTCTCCAACCAACACTGCAAGAAAACCATATTGAAAAAGGTATATACCATGCAGGCAAAAGCATACAGACCATTTTTCCATAAATATGGAACTATTGTAAAAAATCAAATAATGGAAGATGTCATGCAACATTTTCCTTTTCCATTTAGAAGATCTGAAAAGTCTAATTTGAAATTGAGGTTAGTTCGATTTTATCAACTTCTTCAGTTTGAGGTAAGATTTTCATGGCAAGTGCAGTTTTTCATCAAAATTTTTCTTCCCTCTGGCATGATCATGGATATTTTGCCTAGCTTTTCCAGTCCATAAACATTGCCTGTTGAGCATCATTAATGACCGATCTGTGACTGGTTTGGAGAATATGTGCATGGGCTTTCTTAAAAGCAGCAGCATTTCAGGTCAGAATGTCAGCATTTGTTCATTCAAGCAGCAAGGCCAGCCAATTGGCAATGACCCCATGACACTAAACTATTAATATGAAGAAACAATCTTTTTGCATCTAAGGTAGTTGTAGCATATATGCCAAGGAGCTCTCTCTACTTTGTTATTCATTCATACTGTGTGGAATCCATTGGATTCCATCTACATATAGCCCTGTAGGGAAAAATTACGGTGGCCTTCATCCAGCGAGTCTTGGCAGGCTCCTGCTATACATTGTTATTTGATTAAAGATTTGGCATATGAGCTAAGGTAAGCCTTTTTATAGTGTTATCCAGAATGAGCTTCCTAGTAAATGACATACCTCTCAAAGAATGCTTCCAAAGAGGCTGTCATAAAGCTTTTTGTGGATAGAAATTTCATGTGCAGCCTGCTTACTTTATTTCATAAACCTGGTAGAATACCACTAACCCACTCCAGCATAAACTTGGACCTGGACCTCTTGGATGTACGGGTGGGAAAATCCACAGAGGTTCTCTAAGAGCCAGAGAACTGTTTTTGTGGTAGTTGGTGCAGGTAGTAGTAGATTGCAGAAGAATGATTGGAAGGAGAAATGCTCTGTTCTGGGCCCTCCTCCTTTTCCATTATGCCTAGATTTTTGACTCAGCTGTAAGGGTAAGAGGAAGACCAGAGGAAAAGTGATCCAAGCAGCTGTTGGCCATGGGAAGCCTGTAAGAAAAGCTAAGGAGACTTTTGGGAAGTGGAGAATTGTCAAGTGTTGAGAGATCTGTGAAATCATGGGGTTCTGCCTAAAAGAACACAGCAAATTTTAAGGATTCTGCCTGTTCAAGAGGCTTTCAAGTCATCCAGGATGACTGAGTCAGCCCCACCTGGTCAGGCTCAGTCCCACAGGAGACCTTACTGCTGGGGAGGAAGCCAGTGCAGCCTTCCTGAGCAAGTCACTGGGAGAGACAGAGCCAGAAGACAGTCCTAGCCTGAAACTCAAACAGCCTGGCTCCATCTCCTTTCCAGAGTCCTCTCATTGCACATTGCCCAAAATATTCCCTCCAGTTCAGCAAGAAAGGAGCCCCCAAAAGGTGGACATCAGCAATACTAGAAGCTATCTTTAGGGTCAGAGATTAAGTTCCCTTCTGCAAATGAAGCCTTAATGGGACTGTCTGGGAAGTTTCACTTGAGACAGCAAAGATCTCACAAGCATTTGGGACCAAGGGGTTCTGAGTAGAGTAACCACACCACCCAGACTACAAGAATTTTCCAGGCAGAGTTTCACCAAGTCTCAAATCCCTTTGGGGCTCCCAGGTCAGCAAAGTCAAAAATACCCTCACACACCAAAAGCAAGAGATGCCCCTTGCACCTACCAGGGCCCCCAGGGTTCTCCCACGGCCACTCTAAAGCCAGCTTCTAGGCTCCATACCCTCCTGCTGCAGGAAGGACCCCACAAAGAGGGCCTATGATCAGCTGGTAGGTGGGCTGCTGGCCTTGCCTTGTAACGCCATAGATGCTGGATATATAAAATGAACACTTCATTTGAAATGCTTTAGTGATTTTTAAAAATTTTAAATCTTGTTTTTTTCTCTTAGCTCCACTTACCATACACACTGGGAAAGGATAAGTGAGAGAGGGAAAATTCATTTCCTGAAATTGCACTTATGAATTTCTATCCTTGAATAATGATGTTTTCAAAGTTTGGGCAGATGGCTCAAGCTTCCAAAATCTCTATACTCATGTCAACTCTATTTTTAGAGCCACTTTGGAACTATCTGGGGATGAGAAAGAATATTTGAAATCAGGGATACCCCAGAAAATCCAAGCTGCATGGCCTAATAAGTCCCTGCGTCTTGTCTCCTGAGAGCTGGCATGGGTCAACAAGGGCATGGGGACAGGAACTATACTTATACTTGTCCCAAGGGCCCCAGGGATGCCTTCCCTCAGACTGTCTATGGGTCTCTCTTCAGCTTCCTGCCTTTGACTTTCCCCAGACTCTTTGTCCCATAGAATTTTATTTTCTTTCTCAAGCTGAATTGCTTAATTTTGTTTTTTAAATTGAGTTATAACTGACATACAACATTATGTTAGTTTCAGGTATACAACGTGATGTAATATTTGTATCTGTTGTGAAGTGATCACCACCATAAGTCTATTTAACATCCTTCACCACACATAATTATGGAAGTTTTTCTTATAATAAGAACTTTTAAAATCTAGTCTCTTAGCAACTTTCAAATATGCAACACAGTATTATTGGCTAGAGTCACCATGCTGTCCCTTACATCCTCATGGCTTATTTCTTTTATAACTGGAAGTTAGTACCTTTTGGTTCCTTTTACCCATTTCTACCCACTCCAAAATCTGTTCTCATATCTATGAGCTCAGTTTTTTGGAATTTCTTTTAAGATTCCACATAAAAGTGAGATCAAACAGTACTTATCTTTTTCAGTCTGACTTATTTCACTTAGCATAATGTCTGCAAGGTTCACCCATGTTGTTGCAAATGGCAAGATTTACTTCTTTTTATGGTTGAGTAATATTCCATTGTGTTCATATACCACATCTTTATACATCCATCCATCGTGGACACTTGTGTTGCTTTCATATCTTGTCTATTGTACATCATCCTGCAGTGAACATGGGGGTGCATATATCTTTTAAAGTCAGAGTTTCCATTTACCCAGAAGTGGGATTTCTGGATCATGTGATAGTTCTATTTTTAATTTTTTTGATGAACCTCCATACTGTTTTCCATAGTGGCTGCTCCAATTTACATTCCCACCAACAGCACACGAGAGTTCCTTTTTCTTCACATCCTTGCCAACACTTATTTCTCATGTTTTTGATAATAGCTATTTTGACAGATGTGAGGTGATAGCTCATTGTGGTTTTGATTTGCATTTCCCTGATGGTTAGTGATGATGAGCCCTTTCTCCTGTACCTGTTGGCCATTTGTATGTCTTCTTTGGGAAAATGTCTTTTCGGATCTTGCCTATTTTTTAGTCGGATATTTTTGTTCTGTTTTTTGGTTTTAAGTTTTATAAGTTTTTTATGTTTTATATATTAACCTCTTAACCAGATATGATTCACAAATATCTTCTCACATTCAGTGGGTTGCTTTTTCATTTTGTTGACGTTTTCCTTTGCTGTGCAGAAGTTCTTTGGTTTGATGAGGTCCCACTTGTTAATATTTTGCTTTTATTAAATGTCATGTTCTTGAAAGCATGAGCTTAAGGGTCATGCAGGCTCCACCACTGACTGGCCAGTGACTTGGTACATTTTACCTAAATTCTCTAATCCTGTGCTTTCCTGGGATATAGTCCTCAGTAAATCTTAGCTATTATTAATTTCAGCCTTTCTGTAGATTCTGAATCAAATGAGAATTGGGCACAGGAATCAGAGATCCAAACACCAGGTGATTTGCAGGGGAAGCTGGGATGGAGATCAAAGCAGTTTCTCACTCCTTTCTGTTAGCCTGAGACTTTGGGATATAGTTAAGGGGAGAGATGGGATTGCAAAGAGGTCATTGCCCACCAGACACATGGACTAATGACTTGTAAAAGAAAGTGTGTCCAGGAGCTCAGGACAGAGCACAGTGGCTCAGGCAGTGCCCAGGTTTGTTTAGTACCTGGAAGCAGAGGTGATGAGAAAAGCTTGTAGCCAGAGAAAGGTTCAAGGTGAAAGAGAGACAGAGAGACCTAGGCCATGCATCCTCCCATGGAAAAGACAGAGCTCTCATCTTGTGTGTGAGCAGAAATGCGGGGACAGGGACAGGATGCTCCTTCTTCTGCTCATGGTGGTGTGTTTATTATTGTTCTTCTCTTTGGCTGAGGATGACTACACAAGGGCCCTTCTTACAAAGAGAGCTTTTAGCTCCCTCAAATAGATATGGGAACCACCAAGAATGTATGCTCAGGAAGGGAGTGGATCCCAGGAGTTATCATTAGGCTATGGTCCCCTCCTGCACAGGTGGCACTTGTTACCTGGGGTCCCTTCCCCCACCCTTTCTGTCTTTCCTCCCCCGAAAACCCCCCCAGCTCTGAAGTGAATAAAAATGGAGTCTGAGCTGCGTGCATGGTCTTTGAGCCAGGCCTCAAGGAGGTTGAAGGTCTGGGAGAAGGGTCCCAGCCAGGTAATGCTCATCCTCAGAAACTGCCAGAAGGAGGGGGTGCACTGATAAGGTTCCCCACAAAATAGGCAGGGGAGTGTAAGATAATATTCTAATGCTTCATCCCTGACAGCACTACCTTCTTTCTTTAGACCTCTTACCCAGCAACTAATCCATGTAACAAGTACAGATAGGCTGAGGGACCATTTTGTGAAGAGAGCTCCTCTCCATGCAGATCAGGGCCACTGGGATGCAGGCAAAGCCAGGCCCTTCCCAGATGTCCTCGGGACAGCCAGAAGCTCACAGTTCCCCACATCACCCTTCCCAAAAGCCTCTTCTTTCTCATTTGGCATCGTTGAGGCCCCTAAAGGTCACTAGATCTTTTCCCTTTGGTTGATTTTTTCCCTTTCAAAACAAAAGTTTCTTCAAACAACTGCACTTCAACCAGGAGAAAATTCTCAAGCGCTTCCAGTTCTGAAAAACAGAAAATGCTCCAAAATAAAACCCATTGTTAGGCTGCCCGGGAGCTTCTGCTCAGGGTGGGAGACAGGGAAATGAGGGCTGTGAGGCGGAGAGAGTCACTCCTTCAAAGGCCTTTCCATCTGGAAAGAACAGTGTATGGGGGTGTTTGGAAAACCCTGGGCACAGGAAATGTGAACTCTTAAAAAACAAACAAACAAGCCAAACAACAAAAGAAAACTGCATTATTATCCCAAAGTGATCTGAATGGAAACACATGTGTCTTCTGGGTGAACAGAGCCTTGGGCCTGTTCTTTGTGCCCTGGCCAAGCCTGCCCTTCCTTGAATTCGAGGCAGCCCTGAGCAGATCCTCACTGCAGGCTCCCCCCGCAGCCCCATGGGGCCACTTCCCTGTGACCTTCTTGCCAGAGGTGCCCTCCCGCCCTGTGAGACCCCCTCACATCATGGCTTGTTGGATGAACTCTTCACCAACCTGTGGGGGAGTGACAGGCCTCTTGGGGGAGGCTACAGCCTCACCCAGGAAAGTTTGGAGTCAGGAGTAGTATTTGGGCAGGAAGAGGGAGGAGCCAGAGTATGGGGCACCAGCCACCTAGCTGTGTGCAGGGGGTGGGGCATTGGCATATCATTTGCAAAGCCATTCTCCTCAGGAGTGTGGCACAAACCCCAACTACCTGCTTTCAGCCATGTTCTCCATTCCCCAGTCAGAGCTGCCTCTGGATTTAGAGTAACAACTTCTATTTGGAGAAAAGAATGCTTTAACTTTGGTGCCTAGACCAAAGTGCTTTTCTTACCTTGTGTTTTCCCAATGGAATGGTGTGCCATTAGAGACCATCTGAGCTGGAAGGGATGTTAGAACTCACCCAGGCCAGCTTTTCCACCTTACAGACAAGGCCATGCAGTCTGATATCAAAGGGACAAGTGGTCCTGGTGCCGGACTCTCCCAGGCCTCTGTGCAGGCTCTCTCCCCCTGGGCCACACCTCTCACTGCAGCTGTTGTTGGCTGTGGTACTTTCCACTCTGGCTATAATATTAGCAACATGGTGACTCTGCCCCTGTGGGTCTCTCCAGGTAGAGTGTGAGGTCACTTGGGCCTCTGCACACAGTGTGTGTGTAACAAATGCCTGAATGACAGGCACCACAGCTATAGGAAACTCACCTGGTGTCCCCATCAGGTCAGACCTGCCTTTCTCTCTGAACGCTTCAATGTCACCTGTAATGCTCCCCAGATGTTCCATGGAAGCAGCCAGGAGAACCAGGCCCCAGAAGGGAAGCATCAGCCTGCAAGCCTGAGGCCTCAGAACTATCTTTGCACACTTCAGAGGTGCCTCGAGCCAAATGAGGGTTTCTGGAATTTGAACACACGACACAGATTTAACAGATTTGATTGGACGGGATGTCAGTGTAATCCACAGGGGAAAAAAATATTTAAAAACAAAGCATGTCTGGCAATTTCTCTGAGCGGTAAATAAGCCAACACAAATTAAACAGCGGACTCCAGGGGCACCAACCAGTAAACTCCAGTCAGGTCAGCTTCTCTAATCCTGTGAATTCTCTTACTCTATTCTGTGCCCCGATAATGCATTTGTCCAGAGAAAGAGGTGACCCCAGGACAACCAAAGGAAAGGTTTCAGAAGACTTTTTAAAGTGATGTTTTTAAAAACCTGGACAACGAAGAGTTCCTATGGAATTGTGAGATAGAAAAAGGCACCAGACTGCAGTGACCTGAAGGATTCTGTCCCGGCTCAGGGGATGTTTGTGAATGAGAAGCTTCCAGTCAGCCTGTTGGCAGAACTAGCTGGAGAAGATCTGAGCTAAGGAGACAAACCCCAGGCTCCGGTCACAAGCCATCCACCACTCTGTCACTTGCAAGTGACTCACCTGTGCTGCCATGCTTTGTCACCGATGAAATACAGACTACCTGGTCCACCTCATGGGGCTACTATGAAGATCAAATGGAAGGCTCATGTGAACTTGTTCAAAAATGCTAAAGTGTGATAAAAATCAAGTAATATGGTTCCATATGACTGGCTGACGACTGAAAAAAGTAATAAAAATTATGTTCTCCTTACATGAAAAAATACTGCTAATATTTGTGAAGCATTCATCAAACTTACTCATCATTAAAGAGATCTCTGCAGCTCTAGAAGCCAAAGAATAAAGTTCTCCACAGATCCATGAGAATCTAGCAGTGGCCTGAATTTGGTTTTCCCACCTCTCTGACAGAAGTGAGACAATTGTGGTCATTATGGCTTTGTCCTCAGAATCCTAATCCAGACTGTATTTAATAATTTTTACAGCGTAGCTGGCAGCAAAGTTTTCAAATATTTTCCCCCCAATTCCCAGAGGAGGAATGCCCTTTGTATGGACTGAAAACGCTCCCAGAGGAAAGTTGGGAAGCTCACAGGGACACACACCTACCTCTTCCCTGTATCATTCAGGCATATACAAGTTGGATCACCATACACATTGAACAACTCCATAGATTTGGGGCTCCTCTGCATTCTGTGCTTGCCCTTTGGGGACTTTAAGCTGCCCACCCCCTTGACTGAGTGGAAGAGCTTGCTGAAAGGAGAGCCTTGCTCTCTCCAGGGCGAGTTATGTGTTATTTTCTACACTGATTCTCTTCTCTTAACCCTCAAATTTAATCAAGTCTTATTAATATGATTCCCTGTTCTCCACCACACAACTGGGAATTAAGGAGAGTGTCCATCCACATTCCTGAGGAAGGAATCAAGAGGACGCCAATATCCCTAGACCCATAATATGGCCAGAGCAATGAGTTATCCAAGGATAAGTGAACCTTGGAGATGTGACCTCTGATTTAGAGCCACCCTTCTCTCCACAACTAAACTGGAGGATCTGGGATGGGCTTTGTTAAGATGACCTAAAGGTTCAGGCCACCTGGGTGGCTGGGTCAGGTAAGCATGTGAGTCTTGTAAAATAGTAGCTAAGTCATTCAGCATCAAAGTATGAGATTAGCAGTGAAAATCAGGGTTTAGTAGGTACCCCCTCATTCCCTTCTCTGTCTCTACTCACTATGTGAAAAGAAGAAACTAGCAGAGCCTGCCAGACTTTGTGAAATGTAGCATTGTGAGCAGCCATGTCATAAAGAATCCTGGAAGAGCTAAATATCTGAGAAGCAACTCAAATGTTATTGACTTAACAGAAACCGACCTGGCTGTTTTTATGAACAAATTTAAATCATACCACATACTTCAGGGCCAGTTTTAAAAAGAGGCTCCAGGACATTTTGCTCTTAAAGAGCCACGTGCTTCTACACACTCAAGCCTGGCTGCAGCGGATGCGTCCCATCGGTGAGTGCCTCCGGTCTGTCTCCTGGAGCGCAATGCTAGGCTAGAGGCTTGCCTTAAATGGATCCCCAAGTGCTCACTTGACACATTTTCTTCTTTTGTCCCTCTAGGAAAGGAATATACTCTTAATGTTTGTATTTACCTCAACTGGTTTGTGGGTTCAAACCACAGAAACTGGGCCAGGTAGAGAGAGACTTGTTTATAATATAGCCCCCAACATACAAAACCCACATGGATGCAGCTTGGCTGTGCTCTCAGATCCCTGGTCAGGGCTCCAGGAACTCTGGCAGGGTCCGGGCCTAATAACAGCAAATAAAAGGAAGCTAACACATGGGCCACAGTGATGGTGCAGCTTCTGGGAATGACCGATTGTAATCTGGGGTGGGAGGAAAGTGGGCAAGGGAATGTAGGGAAGTGGTCTACTCAGAAAGGCTAAAGCTCCAGACACAGGAGAAGCTCTTACTTCCTCTACGACCTTTGGAAGACTTGGAGAAAATTTGATTTCAAAGTCTGACACCAGAATGGAGGCATGGTTTTCAACTCAAGCAGGAATTCACACAGTCCTGATGAAGTCCTAGCAGGGAGGACATAACTCACCTCAGCTGGCTGCTCTGGGAGATCAAACGCTCCCCTCACCCCGGGGGTATCCGTCTGGGGCCCAGGTCCCATGGACTTCTTCACAGCCTCATCATTCTTTCCAGAGTGTACCCAGCTCTGCATGCTGTGGAAACTGCCTGCTTACAAAACACTCTGACCATTGCCAGATGTGGGCACCTGGCCAGCTTTTACATAATTCAGCCTTTTCTTTGCTCAAGATGGTACAATTTAAAGGAGCCTTAGAAGTTAATGTGTTTTAACCTCCTACTCACCTCACTTCACGCTTCTCCTCATCTCAGCAGCAGACTCTCTCACCCAAGCACGTGGTGGCACAGTACGTGCGTGCTCGACATCAGTACATGAGGCTGGAAAGAACAAGACCACGCATTTCCCGTAAGCTTGCTCAAAACTAAAACAAAAATAACTGGGAAGATTTGCTGTCTGCCTCCCATGGCTCAGGCCTTGTTTTCTACACAAGTCTCTCCCCAGAGGTGTCAGCTCTCAAATACCCAGTTGAGAAGCTCAGTGCTCAGGAATGTGAGAGGGGATGCAAAGCCCAGCATGGTGGAAGAAGATCAATTTTATTCCTGTCATCAGAAGTAATCTTTTATAACTTAAAGTTACTCTTCTCATGTAAGAAGATCAAAGTAGTGCACAGAGCCCTGTAAATGAACACCGACAAATGTATATTTAAAAGTCAGAGCTGAGTTGGGGCTTTCCCACTGATCAAGCAAGGTCGTAGGTTCTGGGAATTTTAATTCCCATTTCATTTCTTCATTCAAGTGAGTGGGTCACATTGCTTTTTATGAGGATTCAAACCATACTTGCTTTTGTCATCTGGGTCTCATCTGAAAGACTGTAGGGCAGGGGAAGCCACAAATTTTCTCTGAGACATATGCTCAAGCATGTATGTTCAGGGATACATACATCCCTGATGTATGGAGATGGCAGAATCAATCTCTCCTCTCTGTCTATCTCTGTCTCTCTGTCTCTGTCTCTGTCTCTGTCTCTCTCTGTCTCTGTCTCTCTCTCTCTCTCACACACACACACACAAACACACACACACACACACACACACACACACACCAGCTGACTCAGCCTCTCCCAATTAGAACAGAATGTCAAAAATCCAACTGATATTTCATTTTTCCCTCTTTGTTGACTCTGTCCAACTGCAAGTAGCCAGCAGAATCTGACACCCATACACGGGAAACAGAATGTGCAAATTCTCAGGCACTGCACCATATTGAGGAGGAGAAGTTTATTTCAAAATATGAATACGAAGACAGCATTTACCTAGCAATCTCCAGGCATCTTACACTGGCCATGATTTTTCTTGGAACTCTCTTACTATTGATAAATATTTGGACTGGTAAATAATCCTGATGGTTTCTCTCAGTTTAGTCAAGATTAAAACCAGCTCTCTACCTACTTTCAAAGCACACACACGTTTTTAGGGGGCTGAAAAAATGTTCATAAAGTGTTAGTTTGGTCTGCATTTTGGAGCTCATGTATCTGAACATCTGTTTCTCTAACAGGCTTAGACATGGAATGGACAGGACTTCTACCTAAGGTTTCTGGACTGGCCAGTGGCAGGGAGGCTGAGAACCATCCTTCAGATGTATATTCAGCTTGATTTTGCAGATCAGTTTCAGACTGTGTGTAGTGGGATGTGTTCAAACCCCATATAATTCCATAACTGATATCAATCAAGCCCAAGAAAACAAAAGGAGGAAAAAAATTATCTTGTCCAGACGCCTGTCCACAGACCAGCCTTGATTAGAGCTTTGATTGCCATATTAGAAAACCAAAGTGGTCATTCCATGATGAGGAAAACATTCCTTTGGTCAAACACAAACTGCTCACAGACTCTGATTTACCTAATACAGGGCCTGTGGTTATGAGCAGACACTATGATAAACCATTTCACAAGCTCTCTCATTTACCCTTAGGGTAGCCCAAGTTATTTAGGCATGGTTATTTCCCACCCATCGATGGACAAATGAACACTAGGCTGGAGGCTGCCTGTAAAACCCAGTGACCTCCTCTATTGGGCAGGTGTGTGCTTCATCCTTCACACACCCAGCCCCTAGAACTAGGAAACCCTGCTTTGTGACCCTACCTCTTGCCCCTCCAAAATTATTTTTCACCGAAGTATTAGGGAAATTCCAAACTTTTTCAAGTGTGGTGGCTACTGCTCCATGATTTCTCCTTATGTCTACCAAAAAAAGAGTCCAGCCTTGATTTCTCTGACGGTACCCGATATAATCCTGGGTTAACCCAGGAAGGAAGGCTGAAATATGGCTATTTTGGCAGAAAACTTAAAATCCCTTTTTCAACAGAGGCAGAATTTCCAACAGAATGAAGAAACTCAAGCCTCTATGGAAACATCTTGGGGGAAGTAGTCTCAGGAAAAGAGCTTGATCACCACTCATTAGCATTACCTGGCACCAGCAATACAATAGAGGTGATATCAATTATTGAAAGAGAGTGGACGCTAAGACTTAAGGATAATGCACACAGAGTTCCTAGTTCATAGCAAGCAAGCAATAAATGGTGACTTTTATCATCATTTTTTAAAAGTATTAGAGGCAGTGGTATATTATGATTACTTGAATTTGGGAGGTTAAGTTTGTTTTAACCAGAAAATTCTAGTTGTTTCCATCCTCCATGTGGAAGACGTTTCTAAAACATATGTGTGCA
Organism: Suricata suricatta; assembly: GCF_006229205.1. Lineage (NCBI taxonomy): Eukaryota > Metazoa > Chordata > Mammalia > Carnivora > Herpestidae > Suricata > Suricata suricatta. The sequence goes on along the minus strand of NC_043713.1, from coordinate 57,960,691 downwards.
CTTATTTTCCTGCCACAGAACTGAAGACAATTGAATTTTTCTGTGATGATTAAGGATCTGGTTGTGCCCCGGGCAATCATTCTGAGAGCGAAGGCTTCTCATTGTTCAGCACTTAGATACAGATGTGAGAAGTCGTGCAGACCCAAGGATGGGCATCAAACCTTCCAAGTTAGTCAGTTGTTTGTTTTAAATAAATCTCTGATATCAGAGCACTTTACTAGGGTTTGCCTTTTACTTATCAAAGCAGGTTGGGAACTACGTGTAAGGGTTGGCTGCATTCCCAGTGGAAGGTTGGCTCCTAATTAATCCAAGTTTTGTTTTTCTTCATTTATGATGCACATGAGTCTTCCCCAAGTAGAAGGAAAGCCGTGTCAATGGCAGAAGCCCAATTTCAGCTGAACCCAAGACCAGGCTAGAGCTTTATAATTAGACTGCAGTCAGAACTCCTTAAAGTCATCTGTCTGCCCAAATTTATCTGTTAACGCTGAGCACTTTCTAAGGAAAGGGGAAGTGGAGATGTGGGAGGTGGGAAATCAGCCCATGTTTTTCTTATTAAGTCCTTATGAAGGTTATAAACATCAATCACAAATTCTGGGAAAGGAGAGACACATTTAGGTTAGCCCAAATCACTTAGGTTCTGGGTTAAAACACTGAGGGGAGGAGTATTGGTCTGACTCAGGAGGGGATGGCCACTGTGTGTCCCAAACTCTGTAAAGCTCTGTGACAGTCTCCTTGAGTGCCTTGAACACAGCAGTCTGATGACTTAAGTGTAAATGAGTCAGAAACATACGGATTGCATTTCCCTGAGAAAATAGATCACTTTTAAAATGAAGGGGCAAAGTGCTTGGGAAAATGTATTATGGGTTCTGTCAAGGCCAAAAAGGAAGTAAACTACTTCAGATATTCTCTAAATACCAAGTGTAAGCAAGCATTTTGAAGAAAGCCCTGTACGGGGGTGTGTGTATATGATCGTGTAAATGTCTCAGCTTGGGAACCTCACCAAGATGCTATACATCTATGTATCACCTCAGGTCTAGAGAGTGATTTTTGCCAAGAGCCCGAAAGAATATACACAGACAGGGAAGCCTGGGTGGCTCCATTAGTTAAGCATTTGACTCTTGATTTCAGCTCGGGTCATGATCTCACGGTTGTGGGATCAAACCCTGTGTTGGGCGCTTATGCTACCAGCATGAAGCCTGCATGGGATTCTCTCTCCCTCTCTCTCTGCCCCTGCCCCCACCTTTCAAAATAAATAAATAAACATTTATTCATTTTTTAATAGTTTATTGTCAAATTGGTTTCCATATAACACCCAGTGCTCTTCCCCACAAGTGCCCTCCTCCATCACCACCACCTCTTTTCCCCCCTCCCCCTTCCCCTTCAACCCTCAGTTCGCTTTCAGTATTCAATAGTCTCTCAAGTTTTGCACCCCTCTCTCTCCCAACTCTCCTTCCCTGTTCCCTTCCTCCTGGTCCTCCATTAGGTTTCTCCTGGTCTCCTGTTAGACCTATGAGTGCAAACATCTGTCCTTCTCCACCTGACTTATTTCACTTAGCATGACACCCTCGAGGTCCATCCACTTTGCTACAAATGGCCAGATTTCATTCTTTCTCATTGCCATGTAATACTCCATTGTGTATATATATATATATATATATATATATATATATATATACACACACACACACCACATCTTCTTGATCCATTCATCAAGTGATGGACATTTAGGCTTTTCCATGTTTTGGCTATTGTTGACAGTGCTGCTATGAATATAGGGGTACATGTGCTCCTATGTATCAGCACTTCTGTATCCCTTGGGTAAATCCCTAGCAGGGCTATTGCTGGCTCATAGGGGAGTTCTATGGATAGTTTTTTGAGGAACCTCCACACTGTTTTCCAGAGTGGCTGCACCAGTTTACATTCCCACCAACAGTGCAGGAGGGTGCCCGTCTCTCCACACCCTCACCAGCATCTATAGTCTCTTGATTTGTTCATTTTAGGCACTCTGACTGGCGTGAGGTGGTATCTCAGTGTGGTTTTGATTTGTGTTTCCCTGATGATGTGTGATAATAAATAAACATTAAAAAAATAATATACACAGACAATAATGCTGACTAGTATCAAACATTAGAAACTGGAATTTAACTCAGTATCTCCTGTGAGAAAACCATTCCCACTTCCCACGCCACCCCTTTTTTCTAACATTCTGAGTTAAAAATCAAATGGGAAAATCAATGTGAAGGTTTGCTATGTGATTTGTGTTGGCCAACAAACAAGCAAATGAAAACCCTTAAAAATGCACAACTCTAAATGGATTCTGCTTTAATCAGGCTAAATTTTAGCAATCTTTTTAAAGACGATTGTCAAAATGGTTGGAAGAGAAACCCAAGGAATCATTCTTCACAACCAAGTTGCCTAGTGATGGTGAAATCCCAGGGACCCACAGCTCCTTCATTCCCATCCCACTCCCATCCTCCAAAGATGAGCCCCAGGGAGCAAAGAAGGGCTCACTTGTGATCTACAAGGTCTTTCTTGGGACAGCCCTACATTATCTTCTAAGCAATGAATCACCTACATCATACTGAGAGCTTGGTAGGAAGAGAGCTACAGGGCGAAGAATCTTGGAGGACAAACCAGGTGTGTGGCTCAGCTACAGGCACCTTGAGTCTGCCTTCCAGCCCCCCTAATTCCTCCTAACCCAGCCAGGACAGGATTATTTGTATTTCTTTCCCTGGTTGCTCTAAAAACTCTAATGTGATCTCTCTCTCTCCCTCCCTGTCTGCTTTTCATTGAGTCCCTTTTTATTCTCCTTCCTTTCTCAAAAGTATTTCTGGTCTTTTTCTTCTCTTGAATATTTCTTCCTCTGTATGGATTCTTCTATCTGCTTCTGTCACCCTCACCTTCTCTCTCTCAACTGTGCTGTGTTTGAGAAAACAAGGCCCATGGCTACCCCTGCATTTAAGCAGAATAGCCTCCATAAGAATGGCGGCTTCTTGTCTCAGTTGGAGAGAAGGAATGCATCTTATTTCCTCTTGATGTTTCTTCATTGCAAGGCATCTCTATTAGTGTAACTTCCATACCTGCTCCTCCCCATGGGAAAAGAATGGCCTAACCAGGTGTGTGTGTGTAACAGCCCCACTCCTCCCACTCAGAGGTTGGCTCTGTCATTTCTCCACACAGTTTTGCCTGAGTCAGGTCACAATACCTCCTGGAAGGCAGTACAGAACAGAGGCAGTCCTCAGAAACAGTCTTGTCAGAAGCAAAGATGACCTTTCAGCATGCCATCAGAAGACTCCCATGCTTCATTTCTCAATTGGGTGGGAATAAGGCTGATGTTCATTCGACTCCCACAAAGCCCCACCCCCAACATCCCATACCCAGAAGTCTTGACTCTGTACCTGCAGTAGGCATTACTTTGATTCACTGATACTCAACTCTCTTTTGCTTCTAGCACACAGGAAGATGTATATCCCCACATGTTAAAATTAAGTCTTGGTCTTGTGTTTTCTAATGAAATGTGACATAAGGGATGATTGCTCTAGGATGTTACCCATGCCACAGGGGAATTTTATGCATGAGAAATGAGTCTTTACAGTTCAAAGGCCCTGATCAAGGGGATCTTTGTTATTACAGCATAACCTCATCCATCCTGACTGATGTATATTCCTTGTTTTGTCTCACTCAATCCTAAATCTCTGTGTCTCAACTCTGGCTTCATCATTTTACTAACACATCTCCATTTACTATCTTATTTTTTCTGCCCTCCAGCTCACCTGGGTTGCCTTTTTTTTTCTTTATGATTTGTGTTTATAGCTAACACAAACAGATTGGCTTTTTTTCAGCAAAGATGAAAGAACATAATTTGAAGAACAGAATATTCAACACAGACATAAGAAAAATACTTTTTAAGCTAAGGGGCCTGAAATGCTTTAAACCTAGAATAAAATACAGAGAAAGAATGTGTATTTGCTCATCTCAGAAATCAGAAAGGAACAGATGTTGTCAAAGCCTTAATAAGTCTGAACTACAGATTCATATAAGAGAAGAATTAGACAGACTTCTTGAAAAAATTGGAAAGAAACTGGAAAACTCCCTGTGATCTTGAAACCTTGAAGTCCTCAATGTATGAGAAAAACAAAGGAGGAGAGCAGAGTGCCATCTCAGCAGTTATTCTGCAAGTCAGTTCTTCCTGACCGTACAGCTCAAAGGCAAATGAGAAATTTCAGATGGGGGGAAAAAAACCCTCCTTCTTAATGCAATCCCACCTTAAATTCCCAGTAGGACACAAACCACATGTTGGTGTTATGGATAAATTCTGAAAAGTATTTGAGGGTAAGTGTTTAATTATACTTGGCATGGCTATACCTTTTTACTTACAAGAGAGGAAATCCCCCAACTATTAACTGCATTCAACCTCTACACACCAGATGAGAGCCTTCCTGGCTGCTCTCTCCAGGGTGTTCGGAGCTGACTTCATTTCTGGGGCAATGGTAGTAGCACCTGAACCCAAAGCCTTATTATATGGTTCCCATGGCTAGAGGCCAGGCGGACACACGAACACACCCTCCTATACCCTCAGTGGCCCTAAATAAAAGAATAAAAACTTTTCCAGGTTAAGCCCCACAGTGTCTGCCTGGGAGAGTTCAAGGTGAATTGGTAAACGGGATAAACTGTTCCCGGCTTACTCCCGGATGTCTTGAAATTCTTATCAGGGGTAACACTGTGGTCTCTGAGTGGCAGAGTGTCCGACTCTGCCTGGGTAGCAATTATGGGCCAGCCTCAGGCAGAAGTGAAGTGGCTAGAACACACTGTGCCCCCAAATCTTTTTAACACATGCTGCCTGTTACAAATGACTCAATATTTCATACACTCCTTTAAGGTTTATTAAATATCAAAACAAAAACCCAGAGGAGCTGTTAGATACTTTCTGACTTTCCCTCCTTAAGAACCACTGTGCACTAATTTCTAGCCCCCTTTTTAATGTTTTTCACTTCATCTATCTGTTTTCAACACCCACCCATCTATACTATATTCATTTATTCAATCAGCAAATATTTATTAAGCATTTAGTGTCTGCTAAGCTGGATCCTGGGCATCAGAGAGATGAAATAAAATAAATTGTGATCCTCGCTCAAGGGGAAGATAAACAGAGACAATTTTATTAGACTACAGCCAGTTCTCGGGCAAGGTGCATGTTGGACCCGCACTTGTCTCAAGGGTGGTGGGAGGCAATGTTGGGGGAGATTTCCCCAAAAGAATGAAAGCTTTGTCCCTTTCTCTGTGTCCTTTCAAACCTATTCACCAACCCTTTCATTCAGATGAAGGTAAAATATCACAAACACTCGCAACATTGTCAAATCTTAATTATCAAATCAAAGTATCTTGATTGTTTAGTCCAATGTTACCCAAATTTACAATACAGAAAATTGAGGTTTGTAAAGATCGGCCACTGGTCCAAGTCACATAGGTGCTGAGGAGCAGGACAGGGATGAGAGAGAGATTATACTAAATAACCAACAACATTGAGGGATCTCCCTTCCAGCTACCCATCTCTGCATAACAACTGCAGAACAAGAGCAATCATTTATTTCACTGATGAATCTGCCATCTGTCTGGGCCTGGCAAGGACAGCTTGCTCTAATATGTGAGGCATTTGGCTGGGGTGAGTCTCCAAAGCTAGAGGATCACTTCCGGTGCTTGCTATAGGCTGACAGGCTAGCCTTGGCCTCCTCTTCTCCTGGGTCTCTCCACGGCGCTTTTTGGGCTTTCTCACAACATGGTGGCTGGTTCCAAAAGCAAGTGTTTGAGAGGAAATGGAAGCTGCCAATTTCCTAAGGCCTGATTCCAGAAACTGGCACAGCATAGCTTCTGCCATGTTCTCTTTCTCTAAAATCCAAGGCAGTAGGGACATCAAATCTCATAGTGGGAAGAATGGCAAATAAATTTTGGCCATCTCTAATTTGCTACATTTGCCTAAGTGATTTTGCATTTTGATGGACTTCAAAGACTTCGTTTAAAGAAATAAAAACCAAGTGCAAGGATAGTGGTAACAGCTTGCTGGTGGCCTTTGACACTTGTGCTGCAGGCTGCAACAAGCACTTTCAGGGGCTTTTCAGGCATCAGCCAGCTGATGAAGGCAAAGGGTGAGGGGCAGAAAAAGATGGGGTTTTCTGGTCAATTAAGTTACCCATGCAGCTCCCTTACATATGCCTGTAAGGTACCCACACTTTGCTGCTTATTAGCATAACCTGAGACCCTTCAAAAAAAATAGATTCCCATTGCCACCTCCGATCGATTAAACTACAATTTCCAGACGTGGCCAGGAAGCTATTTTGAAGAAAGATCCCCAGGTGATGGGAGGCAGTTCTATGGCCAGCACCTGTTTGCAAATCCAGATGTTGAGACTTCTCCCAGAATCTCTGGCACTAGGTTGAATGAGGGCCCTGAATATTCTTATAGATGTTTTAAAAATGATGAAATTGAGGTCCAGCCTTCTCCCCTCCACCAATTATGAATTCCACTTTGACTATGAAAAATTGTCCTGAGATAAGATAAAGAACAAAGGGAAATGTATGGTTCGTTCTGGTCCAAGAGATCTGCACTGGGAAATACCAAAACACCGAGGCCAAAATAAGAGCCCAAAGGATGGGGAGGAGAGACCTGGCTCACTTTGGGTCTCCAGTCTAATTATTTTGAAATTCATTCATGTTGTTGCATGAATACAATAATTCATTCTCTTCTATTGCTGAGCCATACTCCAAATTATGACTAGATAACAACTTGCGAATCCATTCAGCCGTGAGTGATGTTGGGGATATAAAGCAATCGGATCCCTCCAAAAGACCCCTCCATACCAATAGCAGAAAACACACTTTATTATTGAGTAAGCTTTAATAAGTTTATATGCATGTAGCCCAAAAATGACTGCAAAGTTTGGGAGAAATCTGACACATTTTATGCAGCAAAAGAAAAGGAAAAACAATAATGTCTCTTATCTTCCAAAGACTAAACCACTGCTCATTACCACATTTCCTGTGAGACTCTTGAGCTAATTCCTGAGGGCTGTTGGCTTGGCCAGGTCAGAGAAATACCTTCACGTTGCAACACCGGAGATGGGGCTCACTTTCTAGAAACATGTACCTCTATTCCAAACAGAGCAAGGACTAATTTGCAATGTCTCTAGGAAAACACTTTAAAAAGAACATAAAAGGAACACAGTCTCATTGCCCTTCATCAAAAGGAGAAAATAATTTTCATTTATTCTTACAATGAACGTTTGGGTTGTATCCTACTTGGGCTATTTCAAAGAATGCTGCTATGGACATTCACTTATAGGATTTATGTTTCTGTTTCTCTCCTTTTTTTAATTTTTAATGCTTTTAATTAGTTTTTGAGACAGAGAGAGAGAGACAGCATTAACAGGGGAGGATCAGAGAGAGAGGGGGAGACACAGAATCTGAAGACAGGCTGTCAGCTGTCAGCACAGAGCCTGATGTGGGGCTCAAACCCATGAACTGTGAGATCATGACCTGAACTGAAGTCAGATGCTTAACCAATTGAGCCATCCAGGCACCCTAGTTTCTGTTTCTCTTGAGTGAAGACTTACAAATGGAAAGGCTGGGCTGGGTTATAGAGTGGCTATATGCTTAACTTAAAAGAAACTGCCAATAGGGTTTCCAAAGAGGCTGCACCATTTCACATGGCCACCAGCAGCCTATGAAAGTTCCAGTTGCTCCATATCCTTACCAACATATGGCAGGCTCTGTATTTTTAACTGTCACCAATCCAAAGAGAGCAAGTGCGTATTCTATTATACATTTCATTTTTCTTTCTCTGATACAAATCTTGTTGAATACAGCTTCCTATGCTTACTAAACATTGTGTGTCTTCTTTTGGAAGCATCCAACTCTTTTGCCCACTTTTTCCTTGGGTTGTTTGTAACTGAGCTGTACGAGTTCTCTATGTATTCTCTATACAAATCCTTTGTTGATATTTCCCTCAGCCTGAGGCTTGCTCTTTCACGTTCTTATGGTATCTTTGGTGAAAAAAATTAATTCGGATAAAATCCAATTAACAAAAAGTACATCTGATCTCAGACTTCTGGCCTCCAGACCTGTGTGGCAGATTTCTGTTGGTTTAGGCCCCAGGTTTGTGGCGATTTTTATGGCAGTCTCAGGAAACTGATCCACCCATAAGGCTGCTTTGGGTCTGTCCTTGGCACAAGTGGCATGGGGGTTAGGCTGCAATGTGTGTGGAATTATACACAGACGCAACAGAGCCTCTGTCTTGGTTTCCCCCCTGGAATTATCTGTACCCTTTTTTCATGTGCAGAGCCCCCTTTTCCTAGCTCCTCTGGCAACAAAGATGGAGTTTCTATTAAAGGATTCAGCATCCCATGACTGGGACCTGCTCTTGTGTGGCATTATTTCTCCAAGTTTGTCTCTTCTCCACTGTCTGCCTGCTCCTGTTTACTTTTCAAACTGCTAAATAGTTGTTTTCATGAGTTGCCTAGAGCTTTTCATTGTAATTAGTGAGGCGGAAGGGGCGTGGGGGGCTTGTCTGCACATCTGTCCATTCACGGTTGGCCAAGACCCAACATCTTGCTGTGGGACATGTGAGACAGCCCACCCAGAACAAATTTTTACTTTGGTGGTTCAGCTCCATGGCCAGTCTTAAAATTCTTAGCCTGGGAGAGGTGGAAACAAGAGTAGAAAATGTCAGCTTCAACTATTATATTTCAAAGGTAATTGTAAGGCCTTTGTCATTTATGTCAATACCCTGCATGCAAAATCAATTCTGTTCACTATTAGCTAATTAATAAAATAGACCATTCTGGAGTGAGGAAGAACAAGTAACCTGTGATGATGACTCACCGCAGGCAGGGACCTTGGTGCTTGAGTTAGGCCATGAGGTCCTCCCAAGAGGGACCTAGGATAGGAGAACAAACAAGTTTGCATGGAGTCCCCTTTGATGAGAAGTGGTGCCCAGGAAACAGTTCAAAAACACAGAAAAGGGAAGCATGAATTTTTATTATGTTTGGGGGGAAAATCCATAGTGAGGTGACACTGGATCTGAACTGTAAAGATGTTCAGATTCTAACAAACGGAAGGTCGGCCAGGTCATTCCAGGTTGGAAGCACCAGGTAAGTGGGGCTCCGAGGATTGAGGGGCCAGACATGAGGCAAGAAGGGTGGCGGTCTGGTGTGATGAGAGTCCAGGGTGAGGTAGAAAGGCCACACAGACCCACAAAAATGCCTCGCCTCAGAGAAGCCGTGGTAGTAGTTCAACAGAAACCACCTTTGACCTGATGGGCCAGAGTCACAGGAAGGTGCTGTGTGAGTCAGGGAAGGGTACCTGATGGTACCTGCTCTTCTTTTCCTTCATACTGAGATTGGAAATGGCAGGGAGTAAGCCTGGCTCTATTAGGACAGAGGAGACACGAGGTGTACATGGCAGAACTCTGGATCCATTGCTGTCTTTCTCTTTTCTATTTCTCAAGCCTTTCAGCCAGATAAGCTGGGGTAGGGGTTCTGGCATGTGCAATCTATCCCCATGGGACAAGATTTCTCTGTGACAAAGAGAAAATGGCATGTGAGGCGTCCAAGTGCCCGCTGATATTTCCAAATAACAGTAAAAAGTGTTTCCTGGTAACCATCCAGGATCCAGACAAGCCTCGAGTCTGGGCGGACAAATATATTGAGCCCAGGGGGAAAGCACCCAGCTACGGCCTCCCCAGGCTTTATTCTCAGGCAACCATCTCAGCGAAGGGCTGGGGTTGCCAGCGTGTCCTCAAACATAATAACAGCTCACAGTATGCTGCCACATGTTCTGACGAAGAAAGGAAAATTATCTAAATGCTCTAAGAACTTTAATCTTTTGGTTCCTCCCACCCACCCATAAAAAAAGAAAGTTATCATTTGGAGTATAATCCTAACTTTGGTGGTTTCCAACAGGAATGAGCAGTTGGAACCCATGGGGACTGTAGACTTAGGGCCACTGCAATCTGATGTGCAAGAAAACTAAAGAGTCAAGGTCATGAACCATTGTTTCTAGCAGGTTGTTGATATATATACTACTTGTAAGCCACTTCAGTAAACAACAATAAAACAAGAGAGCCTCCAAGGATAGAGATGTACAATTAAAATTGACTTTGGACATTGGGGCACCTGGGTGGCTCAGTTGGTTAGGTGTCTGACTTCAGCTCATGTCATGATCTCAGGGTTTGTGAATTCAAGCTCCATGTCAGGCACTGTGTTTACAGCTCAGAGCCTGGAGACTGCCTTAGATTCTCTCTTTCCCTCTCTTTCTGCCCCTCCCCTGCTTGTGCTCTCTCCCTCTCAAAAATAAAATTTCTTAAAAATTGAAATTAGGCACTTTGGAGAGACCAATTTTGATGTCTTCTGTAGAAACTGACTTCAGTAGAAGTTGGATGGCAAATGCCCAGGATTATAAATCTACTGGCATAGCTGGTTCAAGTCAAGTTTCATCCTAAGAAAGAAAGTTAGTGTTGTCATTCCTGGACTCCTAGTAGGGACTGACAGTTTGTGTCCCCCACCAACCCACAATTCAAACCCTACTCCTTGATGGCATAGATTTGGAAAGTGATTCAGGGCTAGATGAGCTCAGAGGGTAGAGCATTCATTATAGGATTAGTGCCCTTGGAAGGGTCACAGGACAGGAAGCTTCCTGTCTGCTCTCCACCCTGTGAGGACACAATGAGAGTCAGCATCTGCAACCTAGAAAGAGGTCCTCACCAGACCCCGATCACACCAGCACTCTGATGTCAGACTTCTGGTCTCCAGGACTGTGAGAATAAATGTCTGCTGGTTATAAGCTTCCCAGTCCATGACAGTCTCCTACAGCAGCCTGAGCTGACTAAGAAATATCTTCAGAGCATCTTTCATCTATAGGGTCTTTGGGGACCCAAAACATCTTCCACAGTAACAGCCTCTGCAAGTGCTTCTTGTTCTTCTTTTCTGCCAAAAAATAGCCCCACCTCCAGGTCTGTCTCTGCCTTAGTAAAGTCCAGTGACATTGGCAGCAGGTGGGATTCTATCTCACCTATTCCACTGCCACAGTTTTCTGCCTGCTTCCCTCCAGGACTGACCCCTCCTCCACCACACACATGCCTGATCCTCAAGGGAAAAGTGTCATTCCTTCATCCACGTGCCCCATTGAGGACTGATCTCCAGTGCCTGGTCTCTCTTCCCCTGCCACCAACTTTCTCGAGTTCTGACTCTGTGTGGAAGATGCACAAGAGGATGAGATCATGGCCTTGTCCTAAAAGACCTCATGGTCAGATGACGAGAAAGCCACCACAGTTCCTGTGAACTCAATAACATCTGTGAATCAGGTATGGAAGAATAAATCCATTTGTACTGTCCACCAAAGTGGTGGGAGCCAGGAAGCATGGGAAGGTGAGTTGTGTACTGCATTCTGTACAATGAGTAGTATCTTACCAGGTAAGAAGGGCCGCCAGGAGAGGAAGCAGGCAGGGGCAAAGCTCAGAGAATGTCTACATCCTGGAAGTGGTGAACAATCGGGTCCAAGAGATGATGTGCATAAGGGCTGAGTCACGGAGAATGGCTAGAAAGGCTGGCTGAGCTTAGATCCTGCCATAGGGAGCTGCTTGATCTTCATCCTTTGGGTAGTGGGGAGTCACAGAAGTTTTGTAAACAGGGAGGTGATAGACTCCACTAGTGACAATGTGGACTGAAAAAGGGAAGGATTGGGAAGAGGGAAGGCAACTGGCACCTCTTTCCTCTATTTCCTTCCTCATTCCTAAACTGCATCCAGACAAACACCTCTTTCTAATATCCCCCTCCATGTCCCTGAAGCTATGCCCCTGTACTTTGACAACAGCCCCCTCCAGAGTTGCTGTCCCCATATACTTCAATTAACTCCCTAAACATGACCACATTCATCCCCTATCTGGAACCTTCTGAAACCCAGGTCCACATCAACTTACCCCTGTTGTCTCCATCTATAAAGCCAGAAAGAACTGGAGGGGCCATCTTAACACAGAGGGTCAGGGGGCTGTGTCATGTCCAGAAAACAGAGAGGAACTGAGGAGAAGCTAGGGCACCCAGGTCAGAGCAGGTAGCCTGCATGGCAAAGCCGAGAAGTTCCTTTGAGCTGGCAAATTGTTCTTAGCTCTAAAGCCACTTACAAAGCATAAAATAAATGTTATATAATCTTCTTTAGAGGGATGAACCTATTTGATTCTTCCATCGTTCTGCTGGAGGGTTTTAAGCCTTACTATTCACTTCCTATTTCTAACTCCTATTAATTGAGTATATGACAGGTGTTATCTAGCAAAATAATCATTGTAATACAAAGATGTTGGAGAAAAAAACAGTGTGGTTACCTGTGGAGCTTCTTTAACTGGAGTTCGCCCTCAACAGATGGGAAGTAACAGAAAAATAACACCATCTCAAGGATGGAGATAAAAACTGTCTTGATTAATAAAAAATGTGAACCATGAGATCATGACCTGAGCTGAAGTCAGAGCTTAACCACCTGAGCCACTCAGGCACCCCCAGAACTACTTTCTTGAGAAGGAAGAGAGATCACCTGATGGGTGATAGGTGGGGTTGGATGCTATATATGAGAATCTGAAGTGTAGTTTTACTTTAGAGCATACACACAAAATAACTCAGTTCAGTACCTTTCTTGGCTCTACCAGCCATCCTTTGATAAAGGTCACATAATCTTTCATGATTTCTGAATGACTACTGTGCATATAGAAACTGATAAAGCTCAATTATCCCTTGTAAGGAAGAACAACAAAATATATCCATTATTGTAGAATTCCTGGAGTACATCTGAAATAGCCATAGAAATCTTTGGTGAATTATTATCCATTGCAATAAGATTTTACCTGGATGAATACTCTATAGTACTCTAAAAAAGTCACTGGCCAGTTAAAATCTTCAAAAACCTTCATTGAAATATAAAAATAGGAATCTCAGGTCCGAAGAGTTGGATCTAAAAGACTTACCATAATTGAATTGCATCTTGCTGCTGTAAGTAGCAATGGTCCCCAGGTTAGTAAATTTCTTTAATTGGGGTCTTTATAAATAATTTGAATATATATTGTGGGTACTAAAGTTTAGTTTGGAGAATTTTTTGTAAGTCTTAAGAGTAAAAGTTTAAAAGTAATCTGAAAATCATGGTTTTCTATTTTTCAAAAGAAGTGATACATTTATAATGCATATGTATATAATATATACATGCATATAAAGGATATATAAATTAATGTTTCCTCTGATATTTAGGAAATGTTATTAGTGATGGCAAAAGGCATTCTCAATTCTGAATTAAGGGTATATATTTCTTAAAAAACTTCCAGAGAATTTGAAGTGAGTCTGCTTTAATTGTGAATTCATGGACTCATTCATTCATTCAACTCTTCACGAGTAGTAAACGTCTTGGCTTCCTTAATTCAGTTTAACAAAACCTATCAAGGCAATTTTAATATAGACACCTGGATAAAGAAGACACCATGTGACCTTGTAAACAGAAATCCTGGGATTGTGAGTAGGCATATCTGACAGAAAGACTCTACCTCCTCACTGGTTCACCTGAAGAGGAATTTTTTAATCTCTCAGCTGCTGCTCCTTAGGGACAGAAGTGGGAGGATAAGATGGCCAATAGGCACATGAAACAATGCTCAGTGTCACTGAGCATCAGGGAAACACAAATCAAAACCACACTGAGATACCACCTCACACGGGTCAGAGTGGCTAAAACGAACAAATCAAGAGACTATAGGTGCTGGCGAGGGTGTGGAGAGATGGGCACCCTCCTACACTGTTGGTGGGAATGTAAACTAGTGCAGCCGCTCTGGAAAACAGTGTGGAGGTTCCTCAAAAAAAAACTATCAATAGAACTCCCCTATGACCCAGCAATAGCACTGCTAGGGATCTACCCAAGGGATACAGAAGTGCTGATGCATAAGAGCACATGTATCCCAATGTTCATAGCAGCACTGTCAACAACAGCCAAATCATGGAAAGAGCCTAAACATCCATCAACTGACGAATGGATCACAAGAAGATGTGGTTTAGATATACAATGGAATACTACATTGCAACAAGAAAAAATGAAATCTGGCCATTTGTAGTAACGTGGATGGACCTTGACGGTGTCATGCTAAGCGAAATAAGTCAAGCAGTGAAGGACAGATACCATATGTTGTCAGTCATAGGTCTAACAGGAGAAACCTAACAGGGGACCGTGGGAAGGGGAAAAGGGGGAAAAGGGTTGGGGAGAGGGAGTGAGGCAAATCATGAGAGACCTTTGAATGCTGAGCACAAACTGAGGGCTGAAGAAGGAGGGGGGAAGGGAAAGGGGGGTGATGGTCATGGAGAGGGGCACTTGTGGGGAAGAGCACTGGGTGTTATATGGAAACCAACTTGGTAATAAACTATTAATAAAAAAAAAGTGGGAGGATAGACTTCAGGAAACCCAGTAACAAGATCTAGAAAAAAATTATCACAAGTGGTGGAAGGAAAAGTCATTTCAATAAGAAAGAACACAATATGGAAAGGGATTCAGTATGAGAGAAGGACACATTGGATAAGAGCCAGTGTGCAAAGTGGCCTGAATGCTATGTCTTGAAGTTGGGTCTCCCCATAAACAGGTAGGTTCGGCTCTGGGTCAGTGACACTGAGAACCACATGTCTCTGTGATGGTAGCAATACGTGGAAGGCAGATTGAAGGAGGACTTGAAGCAGGACAGTAAAAGCAAATATGGTAAAGAGGCACATGGTGGCTCAGTCAGTTAAGCAGCTAACTCTTGGTTTTGGCTCAGGTTATTATCTCACAGTTTGTGAGTTCAAGCCCCATATTGGGCTCTGTACTGACAATGCAGAGCTGCTTAGGATTCTCTCTCTCTCTTTCTCTCTCTCTCTCTCTCTCTCTCTCTCTCTCTCTCTCTCTCTCTCTCTCTCTCTCTCTCTCCCTCCCCTGCTCTTGCTCTCTCTGTCCCTCAAAATAAATAAATAAACTTAAAAAAATATGTATGGTAGGAAGAGCCTCTCCATGGTGCCTCTTCCCAGTTGTAAAATTCATTTCAATATTTTGAGTGCTCTCTTTTCTCTCTCTTTCTTTCTTTCTTCCTTCCTTTCTTTTTTCCTTCCTTCCTTCCTTCTGTCTTTCCTTCCTTCCTTCCTTCCTTCCTTCCTTCCTTCCTTCCTTCCTTCCTTCCTTCCTTCCTTCCTTCCTTCTTTCCTTCTTTTTCTTTTTTAATGTGGTGGAATGGGAATAAGAGTTTGAAGCTGAGAGCCTGGCCCAAAATGAAAACTGTATCTTCACTGGTGATGAGTCTGGGAAGGTTGGTCCCAGAGGAGATCCCAACTCCTTCCTCTCCTCACAACCATGGTTCCTGTCTACAAGTCTAGAAAGTGCCGGACTCCAGTTTAGTGTGGTGATGAGAAAAACACAGAGCATAAAAGATGATGCTATCCGGACTTCAGAATAAACCTTGGATCCGAAGACCTTTGGAACCATGTTGTAGGCTCCATACAGAGTTGTTGTGAGTCCATCAGACAAGCTGGAGAAGTGGGACATCTGTGCAGAAAGATCTGAAGTGCGGTGTGGTCTAGGGCTCTCCTATCGCTCTTTTCTTTCTTTGCTGTTTTCTTCCATGTGCCTTAATTAGTCAAATGGAAAAGGCATGTGTGTTGTTTCTTGGCTAAACCATGTGAAATGATTGCTGTCATGACTATAGTTCCCAAAGGATTTCTCAGACTGAACATTCTTAAACCAATAGGTATGACAGGAAATCCAGTTGGTTGGTTGGTTTTTAAATTTTCTATGTGCCCTTACTGAATGCTACATACTTTATTACAGTTTTCTGTTTGTTTCCAAAGAATGCTTAGAGCTCTGGATAGAAAAAGACAAAAGAATAAGGGCAAGGGCACCTGGGTGTCTCAGTCAGTTGATTGTCTGATTCTTGATTTCAGTTCAGCTCAACTCATGATGTCACAGTTCACGGGATAGAGCTCCACATTGGGCTCCATGCTGACAGCACAGAGCCTGGTTTGGATTCTCCCTCTCTCCCTCCACCTGCCCCGCCTTTAAGCTCTCTCTCTCTCTCAAAATAAATAAAATAAACTTAAAAAAAAAAGAAAGGCAGAAAAGCAACTGTATGGTCTCTTGGGCTGACAACAATGGTGGTTTCTTCTTCATCCTGCTCCCAGACTGAGAATTAGTCAGTTGGGTTGAGTTCTTAATGGGTCTGTCAGCGGTTTGTGACAGTTTGAGACAGATAATAGGAAGAAGGTTCCTGGCAATCCTCATTCACTGGCTGAGCTCACCAGCCTTACCATTTTGTTCACTACTTTTGTAATCCATCCTACTGTCCTCTCACAAGGTGACTTCTCCTCAGCAAAAACACAGAAATAGAAGCTAACAGTATCAAATATTCTCATCCTTGACCCTTCTAGATGTCCACATTGCCCTTCATTTAGCAGAGAGATATGGGTGAGGGCAGGGTGAGAAAACTCCTTCTCCAGAGGACTCTTGTTTTCTAGTATGGCCCTGCACTGGCATTCATTTATATGAACAGAATATGTGCAAGAAACACCTACTGGGTGTTTTGCACCTGGGTGCTGGTAAGGTGCATGTGAACAAAGTTCACTGCCCGTGCTTTGGGCAGTAGCCATGTAGACATATACAAAGGAATCTAGCCATCATGGAGGCATGGAGGCATCATGGGGATTGCCTAGGGGAGGCAGAGACTAATTCTGCCAGGAGAGTATTGAACCATAACAAATCAGGCAATGGTGGTTTTTTTTTTAATCCTCTAAATTTAAGACTGTATGAGCAACCAGCTGGAAAACTCAGGCTAATCCTTCTGGTACCCACCCAGGCAGAATTAATCCAAGGGTCTTCTCTCTTAGCACTTTGCTCTTCTCATTAAGTGCTGCCCTATCACACTGTATAATAATAGGAAGCTGGTTATCTGCCTGTCTACCCCCATTCCTGCCTCACAAGACCAAACTCCTGGTTGGTCCTTAATGCCTATTGGTATGAAATGAATGAGCAAATAAACAAAGCTGCTACTCCCTGCTTCCTTTGGGTTTCTCTCCATACATTAGGAGGTAAGGAGCTTGAAACTATTCATATATTTAAAATCAGCCTTTTTTGTCCAGAAGCTCAGTGACTAAGTCCTGAGTCTTGCATTTCTTCTTTATTTCCTAATTGTAATTTACTACAGTAGAGCAAAGCATTATGAGATCATTTCATAAATTTTGGCAATTTGATAGTCAGATAGAATGGGCATGAGTAACACTCCATTACCCACTGGAAGTCAAAAAGAAAGTGCAAATCAAATAGAAGCTTGAAATAAGTGTTTGAGATATATGAATATCAGTTTCTTTAAAACCATTTACAGTATGCAGGATGAGCTAAATGGAGTCCTTTGTGGAATTGGTTATTTTGTTCTTTTCCAAACATTTCTATGTTCCCTTTTCTTTTCATCAAGGCATTAGTTTTCCACCTTTGGTACAAGATTAAAAACCCTGGTGGTCCTGCTTCTTTCTGTATGTACAGAACAAACAGTGACTCATTGTGTGGCTAACTTGTCAAGACAAAATTTGAAGAGAGATCAGAAGGGTCTGTGTGTGTGTGCCTGCATGTGTGTGTGTGTGCACGTGCAAGTGTGCATGTGTGTGTGAGCATGAGTGTGCACAGGAGTGTGTGTGCATGCATGTGTGTGTGTGTGTGTGTGCACATGTACACAAGTGCATGCCCAATCTGTATATATTTGTGGGCTGATTCAGACAATTAACAGTCTTTCTCCTGCTACAGAAAATGAGTGTTACTTTTTATCTTTAAACATTTGTTTCCCAGACAGGCTAAAGTAAAAGAAAATAAACTCTTTGCTAAAGACACTGTTGGTAGGGTGGTTTGGAGGGATGCAAATTACCTTCCTTCACTCCATCCTCTGGAGAATAAAATTGGTAAAAACTGAGATTATTGTAACAGAGGAATTAACCTTCTGAGTTCTCCTACTATTTGAGCTATATAAAATAATTTATAGTTTGGGCTTTGTTATTTTTATTGTTTGTTTTTATTTCTTAGTAACATTATTTCGCTAATATTTTGACATATTTGTCTTCAGAGAAACCAATTTGTCTTTGCTCATTGATTTATATGATCTATTTAAATGATACTGATAATGGCAAGGAAAATGTTGATGATGGGAGAAGCCAGGCAAGGTACCCAGGGCCTTTTACATGGTATTATATACGTATATGACAAGATTATGACACAGATTTTATTATTCTCCACTTTATTATTCTCTGGGGAGTTAAAGCTCAGAGAAGTTACATGACCTGCTCAAAGTGACCTAGAAAGCAGGGTTCCGTCATGGGTTTCTGCTTCTCCCACTCTATCTGGTATGCCTGAGAAAACTCATTCACATTCCATGTTTTTGACTTCTATATAAATACACTGATCATGGGGCACTTGGGTGGCTCAGTCAGTTGAGCATCTGACTTCGGCTCAGGTCATGATCTCACTCATGTCTTCAAGTCCCACATTGGGCATGCTACTGTCAGCACAGAGCTCACTTTGGATCCTCTGTCTCCTTCCCTCTCTGGCCCTCCCCCACTCATGCTCAGGCTCGCTTTCTCTCTCTCTGTCTCAAAAAAATAAATAAACATTTAAAAAAAATACACTGATCCTTTCAGCCTGGATAGCTCTGCAGACTTCAGACATACATATCCAACTGCCAACTAGACCTTTATACCTGCACACTGCAAAGTTCCCAAGTCCAGATCTGGATTCATTGTCAACACAACTTCAGAGTTTTTCCAATTCCCATATATTCTCTGTTTAATTGATGTCTCTACCTTATCCCAGGGACTAAGGTTATCAGATTCGGGGGTGGAGGAGGGAGTGGAGAATATATATAAGTATATCATTTTATATATTGCATGAGGTATACTTACACTAAAAAACTTCATTGTTTCTTCTTAAGCACTACTAACTGGCTTGTTTTTCTTGAAGCTAGATCATTCTGAATGTTTCCTGTTAGACCTATGAGTGCAAACATATGGTTTCTGTCCTTCTCTGCCTGGCTTACTTCGCTCAGCATTACACCCTCAAGGTCCATCCACTTTCCTACGAAGGGCCATATGTCATTCCC
>NC_043713.1:57845592-57941433 GCF_006229205.1 Suricata suricatta | reverse complement strand
GTTGGTGTTTTGATTTTTTACTTTGCTTTTCTGTTTTGAATGTCATTGCAACTACTGTATTGTAAAGGATGGAAAATAATTGCATATGTTAAAAAATATGAAACTTTATAAAGTAAAAAAAATAATAAAAATTAAAAATAATAATAATAATAATAAATAAATTCACTGAGCAAAACTAAAAAAAAAAAAACTTCATTGTTTATCTGAGATGCATATATAACTAGGTGTCTTCCATGTGAACTGGCCGTCCTACCAGATAGCCACCAGTGAGTGTGGGATCCATTTTTATGTCCTCCCACATCCTCACCTCAATGTCATCAGTTGACTCCTGCTGATTTAACCTCCTGAATGCTTCTCAGAATCATCGCCCCCTATCTGTTTTTATTCCTGTAACCGCTGCCCCATCCAAGCCTTCACTTCATCATCCCTAGTACCAACGTTCACTCCCAAAATGTTTTCCCTATTTCTTAGGTTTCTGGTTCCTCCAGACTTTTATCAGAAAGACCCTTCTCTGTTACACAGTTGACTAGGCCATGCCTTTACTGAGACTTTTCAAGAGCTTCCCTGCCGATCCCAACAAGAGCCGTTCTCAGCCCTCAGTGCACATCAGTCACCCAGTTTGAAAAACAAGCAAACAGCAACACAGTCAGACCCAGTCCAATTAAACCAGGACCCTTTGTAATAGTACTGAACATTTTACCTTTTTAAAGCAATATGAAACCAGAATGAAACACTGGCTTCACGCTATACAGATCTCCATCACCTGGCCATGAAGACATCATCAACCCTGCCTTTGCTACCCACTCCTCTTCACATTTCACACTCCAGGAACACAGGCTTACGTCTAGGTCTTCCTACACACAGGGATTTCTTACCTCCATCCCTTTCCTTTTTGCCTGGAATGCTCTCTCCTCTCCCCTTGTCCCACCTTTCTGTGACCTCTTAACTTTCATTCAGATTTAAAATTCAGAACAAAAGTAATTTCCTCCAAGAAGACCCCTCCTTATCATTGATTCTACCCCCTGCTCTCACAGGGACTTGAGAAAAGCACCCATTTTGTATCCTCCTACATATCACTGTACCTCTATCCTTGTAACATCTATAAAGAGCTGCTACTATGTCCTCGCTCACTTTTTTATGTCCAGAACCAAGCATATTGCCTGATGATATATTTGAATGAATGAATGAAGGAATAGTGTGGCAGAGCCAAGATTCTAACCCAGTCTTCTCAACCCAAAGCCTGTGCATCCTGATACCATATAGTAAAATTTATTTTATTGTCTTATAAACTGCAACTCAACACTCCACACTTAGAGTAGACAACAATGATCAGTTATGTTATGAATGATAGTCTAAAAGCCAAACACATCAGCCCCCTCGTCATGTTCACGTTTTTGTGTATGTGGCTCTCAGCCCTAAATGTACTTCTCCCTTTGCTCAGCCAGACTTCAGCCTTCCGCTAAAATGCTTTAATCTTGAGAAGACGCCGAGGTCTTCCCCAGGTAAAGCCATCCATGTTCTTCGGTTTCTAAAGCATTCCGTGCTTACTTCAGCTATGGTCCTAATTGTCTAGGGCTGTGGCTGTTCAAATGTCTGTCTTCCCACTGGGCTAAAAGCTCTCTGGGCCTTGTGCAACTTATGGAAAAGCCCAGTATGGGGCTAGCAGATTTCTGCTTCTGAATTATTACATTCCACAGAATTTTGTTAAGGATATTTTATATTAGTCCAATTCCTTGAAAAACGGTAAGGTCACCTCATTCCATGACACTGCTAAGAATTTACACTTCTTTGATCTCTGCAGTTTCAACTGTTTGGTCAAGAATTCTTTCACTTCCCAGTGAAAGTCATAAGAACTTACTTATGAAGAAACCTCTGGAGCTTTTTCACCATTCACTACCTGCCTACCTATCAACAGTTGTAATTGGATTGGACAAAGCAGGGAAAACAGTGTTTGTCCTCCGCAACAGGATTCCCCCAATCCTTTTGCCATGGTTAATTTCATACAGCCCAGAAAGTATGCAATTGAGGCCAGAGCCAGGAAGAAACAGCGCACACTTCTCTGCTAGTCTTTGATGTACAGTCTTGGCTCTGTTCCATCTCTACTCCAGGCAGGAGCCACAGCTGGCCACCACGTGCAAAGGCAAGTATGGGGGAGGGTGCTGGTCTATCCCCTGAGCCAAGTGTGGATTCCACAACTGATGTGGAAAACCCACATCCTCCGTCTGATAAGTACACAGTATGGGCATCAAAGAGTTAGTCAGTCCTGGGTGAACTGAACGTCCTGGGTTCAACTCCTTGCTCTGTCACCTCTTAGGGACTTGATCCTAAGTGGTTGCCCAAAGTTCTCTCAACTGATACCTGCACAATGGAGTCAACTTTCTTTACCTTAAGTGTTGTTGTAGGGCGTATGAAAGAACTACATGGAAAATCCCTATACGATGTAAATCACAGTAGGTACTTGAATGTTTGCAAATTTTCCATTCCTTGCCCTTCCAGTAGAAATTTTGAAAACAATATACAATTAACAGAAGCCCCTTCTACATCAGGATGTCCAGCAAGCAACTTCTATCTTGGTGAAAAATATCTACCCCTTATTGGCATCTGAGGACAATGATGTGCCCAACTCCTGAGCAGAGAGGAGTCCCCCTTCCTTCCTTTTCTGAGCTTTGCCAGGACAGAGAGACCCTGAAGAAGTCCAGGAAGCCTCACCCCTAGATCTCCTTCACTGCTACTTTTCCCTGGTCTTCATCCTGCTCATCAGGGCCGGAGTGACCAATAGCAGCCTGTGAACCTCAGGTTCTTATATAACTCCACATTTGGTTATGACTTCTAATGTCAAATGAAGTCCCTCCAGCCTTTTTACCAAGTGACTCTAAAAGTCCCAAACATTTCCTGAAGAGGAACCTTCTGACACCTTCATGACAACCAATCAATCTTCCTAGTGACTATCTAGGAAATGTCCCGACCCGTAAAGATGGGGATGGGGCTCAAATGCCCTGTGAGGTGTGATGTGTGGTGTGCCCGGGGCAGGTCTGGGAGAAAGGGAAGTGAGTGGACAAGCCAGAGTGAAAAAGTAGTGTCTTGCTCCCCTCTTTCTGTCTCTCACCAGTGAGGTCATCCGCATGGCAGCTGCTGCCAAAGTATTGGAAATACTGGTCTCAGGAGAGAGTGAAATCCAGGCCTTTCAACACAGGATACTCAACTTAATCTCTAGACCTAATCCACTTAGAGAATTGCTTTTAAGTCCCATTTGAAGTGACACAGAGGCCAAGACTAAGGAGATAAGCCCTTCCCACTTAAAGAGGCTCAGCCACACTAGCACCCTATGGTCAGCCTTTCCGAGGCCTGCTCGCTTGTGTTACTCACCATGTTGTGATGTATGTGTTAATGCAGGAGACACAGCCCAAGGAACCGCGTCTCTGGGAGGTAGGGTCCTCTGACTTCTTTTCCATCACAGGGAGCCAGAGTGGTGCTAACTTCCTGCCAGCTACCACAGGACCATCAGGAACAGCTCGCTCCTTGAGCAACAGAAGAAAATGTTATTGGGGAGTGCCCTGGATCATTTTCCACCCACAAGGGAACCAAAACCTCTCAGGCTGAGGGGGGGTGGGGGTGCATTGTCAGAAAAATAATGACCACACTTTAAAAACAAATAGAGGATCCTGGGCTGTGAATTTCTGGCAGATGTTCATTCAGATGCAAAAAGCAAACAACACTCTCCCTGAAGTTCTTCCGGACAAACCCAGTCCCAGAGCCCTGCTGTGAATTCGGGCCACAGGCTGCCAGACGGCGCAGCCAAAAAACAAATTGATAAATAAATAAAATGAAAATAAACCTCCAGAGTTATTATTTCCAAAGACATAATAGAACCCGGACAACAGAGACATTAATTCATAGGGAGGAAAAGAGATAGTTAGGCCATTTCCTCTTCTGTCCCACCTGATTTTTAAGCTGATCCCTACTTTCTTTTAAGAACTTGAGTAATTTTAAGAAAGCAAGATTAGTATTTCAGATACTTGAAGCCAACGTAGTACTTGCCCTCCCTTCTTAGGATGTAAGAATTGGAGTGAGCACTCCTTTTTCCAATTTTCCTTTCCTTTGTAAAAATAAAAGTGTGCGTGCTCATGCGATCATGTGTATCTGTCTCCGTTCATCTGCGTGTATCTTTTATCCTACCATGAAGTTTGTAAATACTGGCCTTAGTTTGGCCCTTGAGTGGTGCAGAAAGTCCAATTCCAATCATAATGCACAATGTTGGGTCTACATGAAAACACACCCCATTTTAAACCCAGCCTGGATGGCAGTACAGCAGCTGTGTGACATTGGGTAAGGCTTGATCCTTTCCGGGCCCCAGTTTCTCATCCATAAAACAAACCCACTGAAGGAGACAATCTTGAAATCTACTCTCCTAGTAAGTGCTGTGAGGCTGAGAAAGTCCTGATTTTCTGAACAGGTATGGGAAGGGCTCCTTTCCTTACACAGGAAGACCTTTAGCCAATTGTATTTCGAGAGATAGAGACTACATCTCAGCACTCATACTGATCAGTGATTCAACCTGCCAAAACTTCATCCACACTTACATTTTTAGAAACATGTGGTTTGCAGCAATCTTGTGAGGAACTTCCTGAGACTCAGTAAGACTCACAGGATAAGAAAGTCAGATCAATTAAAAATTTAAAGTTGGTGTGGGGGCACCTGGATGGCTCAGTCACCTGGGTGTCTGACTTTGGCTCAGGTCATGAGCTCACGGTTTATAGGTTTGAGCCCCGCATCTGGCTCACTGCTGTCAGCACAAAGCTTGCTTCAAGTCCTCAGTCCCCCTCTCTCTCTGCCACTCCCCCACTTTTGCCATTTCTCTCAAAAATAAATAATTTTTTAATTAAAAACTGAGGTTTGTCTGTAAATGTGGGATCTTGAGCTCATCACAGTCCTTGACCTCCTCTCCTCATCTCTGTTTCCTCAGTCCAGCACCTGGATCCATGAGATATCCTGGAGATGTTTACAGTTGAACTTTGGCCACTACCAAGTCACAGGTAAGAGACAGGCATAAGCAAGTATTATTCCACACAACTCCAAAATGGTTGGTGCCCTTTCAAAAGAGTTCACTTCTCTTTAGAGGGATTAAAGCATTTCATATAAATCCTGTTTATGTTTTCCCAAGAGTGTGTTTAAAGTATTCAGACACAAGTAAATGTGCCTGGCCTCCTAATCTTACCACAGAAGATAAAAGAAACTTTTTTCTTTTGAAGTGAGTAGGTAGCAGCTCCATTTATTCTTCTGTTTCCCTGGAAAGGACCAACTGAGCAGAAGGTGTTGGAATGTGGAGGAGGAAACTGGAGATGGCAAAACCGTTCTCCCACCTCCCCCCAAGGGTCACTACCTTCACGGCCAAGGGGCCTGACACCCTCCTCCAGTGGGTTTATGTCTTGCTGACAAGGCCGCAGACTCCCTGTCCACCTTTTCCATACATAGGTCCAGAGCCACCTTAGACATGTGAATCCAACAGAACAAGTCAAGGGGTCCACAGTCAGCCTGAGTCAAGGCTGGACCCCATCCTGGGGAAGAATGAGTTCTATGGAGGTCTTGGTCAGGCAAAGACTCACATGGGAGAACTCAGGGTCCTCATCCCACCTGCCCAGACAGCTAAGCCTCTCCTTGCTCTCTAAGGATTCTGAGATGTTGAAACTGTCCCTCTCCAAAACCATCCCTATCCAGATACCCTTTCCCATGCCCAAAGCCCTCAATGCCTGGTGCTAGGAATGCATGAATTTATATTTGCATCAGGTATAAAGGATGTGTGAGAGTAGATTTAAGAATCATTATGATAGGAGGGACATCTAAGTAGCTCAGTTGGTTAACGGTCCAACTCTTGATTTCAGCTCAGGTCATGATCTTGAGGTTCATGAGTTTGAGCCTCATGTCAGGCTCTGCACTGAATACACAGCCTGCTTGGGTTTCTCTCTCCCTCTCTCTCTGTTCCCCCACAGTCCACCGGACCACATTCCTTCAGCTCACTGGAACCTGGTGCTGAGGGTCTGAAGGGCCAGAAGTCTCCAGCCTTATGAATATGATAGGAACTTTCCCAGCAAAAGTGAGGAGGAAGCCCCACCTCCCTCTGAAACATCTCAGCCTGCAAGCTCCCTCACTCAGCATGCAACCTGCTGAGAGATGTCCAGGACCCCCAAAGTCGGGGCAGAGCTCACTCTGTACACATCACTCAAACAGAGCAAATGAGTCTCTTATTTACTTCCCCAACTGAGCTGTTTGAAGCTTTTTTTCCCCTGAAGGTGATCTAGGAGAGCAGTACCCATCACCAGTGGCTCCTTCAGATGGGAAGGCTGGCTCCCACAGTTTATTTGAAACCATCATGCAGTTGATTTGAGGGGCATTAGCTACAAATTCTCAATCCTTGTGAGCTTTAGCTACTTGCCTGCTTATGGTCCAAGAACTGGACTGGACTTGTTGAAGCCATCTTCATGTGAACCCTTTACCTGGTTGTGGGTTCAACCCTCCTCTGTATTCTCCAAAAGAATGTTGTTTTATTCCTGAGTTCTCTGCGTAAACATAATACCGTAATAAAAGAAATAAGCTTTTCCACACTGAAGACGACTGACCGAAACACCATGTCCTTCCCTTCAACTGCACAGCAACTGCTTTCACCATTAGGCTTGGTTCTATGTCAAGGGTTTTCCAGTATATAGGAAGATAACTGCCTCACTCCTACGTTTGAAGCCCACTCCACCATCCTTTGTTTTCCATATTTCCAAGTCATTCTCTCTGAAGCTTCAAAAAGACTCTGAATATTCATGAATGGAATCACTCAGATTCTTTCTTTTGGGCCTCAATTCCACCACTCTTTAGAATAAACTGTCTCATGAGATCCAAATCACTTTGATGTTACTGAAATTTACTGGCAGATAAAATATCTTTCTGGAGATATTTAAAAACCAATGTCACATAATCCATGTCAAACTAGAATGACCATGAAACATGGTTTGCTTCTTCAAAAAAAACATAGAAATCCCTGTCTGGGAACATGCCTTGAATTGGGATTTGCTGCTGGAGGTGGTTTGATTAAAAATTATTAGAAATAAAAACCTATCTAGAACTATGGTGGACTTCATCCTGTTATGCCCTGCTTTATGGAAAAAGAGAAAATGGCAGCTCCTGAAGGAAATTTGGGAACATGGTATTTCCACTGATTTGCTGAAATCAGGTACCTCATATTTTTTTTACTCTACATATCTTGCCCTTCCACCTCCTTCAGAAAAATATAAGATTACTGATATAGGGCTTCATATGTTTTCTTCTTGCCAACATTGTTTCACAGACTTGGACTTCTCTTCAAAAGAGAATCTGTGTCCTATCAAGCACATAGCAAAGAGAATTGTCCATGAGATACCCAAGAACAAGCTAAGAATGATGGTCAGGAAGTCCCTTTATCATACTGTGGAAACAGAAGTAAACTTAGAATGAGCAGTGGTCTCAGAGCCTAACTGTGACACTGTGAAGGTCACACTCAAGGATCCATTTGCTATCTACAAAAATGCTCAGGAGCAGCCCAGGAAAATGGGTTAACTTCTGAAATTAGCCAAGTACACACTTGCATGAGGTTTGTGATCAGCGAAACAGCCTTGGGGGAGCATGTATTAACTCTGTCCACACTTCCCACCCACATTCCAGCTGGCTCCAAGGCCAAGGGAGGGGAAGGAAGAGGATCTAATTCTGCACAAGGTGTGGGCTCCTGGAAACGCCCTTCCGCTTCGCCCAGGAGGCCCAGGTTGGCAACCAGGACAGGGAGGGGAAAATGGCCAGCATCTGTTTTATTTTCGATCCATTCAAGTGCCTGTCAGATGTAAGGGAGGTTTGGTCAAGAGCCCTTTTGCAGAGTCCAGGGAATATTTATTCACCAAATATAGAGGCCTTGTAGGCCAGTAGGCAAGCTGTACTGTTGCAGCCTGTGAATGGCTGCTACTGAGTTTTCCCACTTGAATATTGGAACAAAATAACTACAAAGGACTCTTTAGTGGGACAACTATTATCTGCTCATTTGAGAGATGTGAGAATTAACCAAGATAAGACAGGAGTTACCCCATCTCTCCAAGCTTCAAAGTCCCACTTGAACAACAAATATGTTTGTGCATTCTATGTGGTGGTAGTTGTATCTCTAGGATACACTGCTTGAAAACACTTTAAGGGGCACCTGGGTGACTCAGCTGGTTGAGCGTCTGGCTTCATCTCAGGTCATGACCTCACAGTTCGTGGGTTCAAGCCCCGCATCGGGCTCTGTGCTGACAGCTCAGAGCCTGGAGCCTGCTTCAGATTCTGTGTCTCCCTCTCTCTCTGACCCTCCCCTGCTCACACTGTCTATTTCTTTCTCTCAAAAATAAATAAAACATTTAAAAATTTAAAAAAAAGAAAACACTTTAAGATGACAGTCATGACAGGAACCTGTCATGAGTCAGTAATTTTTAAATAGATTTGTATTTACCAATTATAACAGTATCAACATACAGTTGAAATATAGTGTGAAAAAATGTCATTTTAAGTCACCAAATGAAGGTAGTATATGCCAAAATTCATCCCCCAGTGGCCACTGTCATTTTCTCTGAAGCTTCACAAAGATTCTGAATATTTATGAACACGAAATGCCTGTGCCATTTTGACTCCGCTGAGGTCTGGTTATTTCATAGAACCAAATGTGGTAGTCAAACTTTCTTTTTGTTGTTGTTGTGAGATTTTTAAATGTTTATTTATTTGTTTTGAGAGTGAGAGAGAGCTAGCATGAGCAGGGGAAGGGCAGAGCCCAAAACAGTGCTCGATTCCATGAAGCATGAGATCACGAACCTAAACTGAAATCAAGAGTTGGACGCTTAACTGACTGAGCCCCCCAGGCGCCCCAAAGCATTCTTTAAATTTTTTTAATGTTTGTTTATTTTTGAGAGAGAGACAGACAGAGCGTGAATGGAGGAGAAGCAGAGAGAAATGGAGACACAAAATCCCAAGCAGGCTCCAGGCCCTGAGCTGTCAGCACAGAGCCCACCAAACTTTCTTTAAATTACACACACACACACATATGTACAGACATACACGTATACGCATACATATATACACATATATGCATACATACAAATATATACATATGTACACATACTCACATATATAGATTACTTAAGAGCTGACCTGCTTTGACTAAAGGGGGTGCAGGGAGGAGAAGGCTTCTTATCTCCCATCTTCTCAGAACTCCTTTGAGCACCTCCTGCAACCTCCTAGCTTCGTGGATGCATCTATATTTCCAGAAGAAAGTTCTGCCTTCACCGTTCAAGAAAAAACCCATCCTTACCCTGGGACATTTGTCACACTCGGGGTATTTATGTCAGGATGACTGTCCTCCATGTGACAGATGGGCAGCTGAACCTCCAAAATAAAAATATCTTAGAGGTTCTTAATACTTTTGAGATCATTTTGAGTGCTTTCTTCCTTCAGAGAGGAATTTTGGTCCCTTTAGCAATTAATACGGGAAAGCTGACATTTGTTTCCTTTTTCAAATGCAAAAAAGATACTCTTAATATATTTCCACTAGGAATTGGACACTGGCCAGGTCAGATGACCAAGGTGTCACCATGACTCCTCTTGCAAGAATGAACATTAGAAATGGGGAAGACCAAAAGAACATAATGGAGCCAAGCTGGCATATGACACAGAAATACTAGCAGATTTAGCCTAACACAGCCAAAGCCATCAATAGTGGTATAAGACTGCATTGACTCTGGTGATGGCGTCAGGAACAGCTGCAATAGAATACCAATAATGTAATCAGTGATTGCAACCAGTGGCCTTGCCCAGAAAGGCCTGGCAGTCACAGTAATCTTGACTGGGCCTGAGGAATGGCTGCACCTGGACTCAGGCATTTCTTGCCTGTCTAATTTGTATCACAACTAGAAAAATCTACAAATCTGCCCCAGCAGATGGAGGGGCAACTCTCTTGATACAAGCACCTGACTGTGACAGGGTGAGAGCAGTTTTCCCTTGTAAGGTGAAAGCCAGAGACCCAGTGGCCCTAAAAGAAATGACCTTTCTGCAAATGCAGATCTGCGCAAGCCTGCTTGGTGGTGACAGGAGGCACCCAGGAGCCCCGTGTTAACTGGCTGACACTGTGAGGCTGGCCCAGGCCTCCAGGTCTAAGAAGACTTAGCTCCAGAGGTCAAGGAGAGTCCTTGTTCTTCTCGACCTTGTATGGAGTCAGAAGGGGTCTTTCCTGGTATAAGAATAAGGGTCACGCTGAGGTGAGAACCCATTCGGTGCCCTGGGATGCCAGCCCTGAGATCCATTTGGAGTGGAGCTGGCATCCTAAAGCAAAGGCATGTGAGAGAGCTGCTTAGCACTGAGCTTTGGCAGTGGGATTCATATAGCACTGAGGTGAGCAGGCAGCATGCTTGGTAACAAAGAAGGAGAGAAGGACAACCATCCAACCACAGTGGTGTGGAGGCCGCTAAATCAGAAGGGAAGACCGGTGGACAGGCTCCCTGGAAAAATCACAGGGAGGCATGTTCCAATCCTTGGAGAAAATAAGGATTATCTTGAGTAGACTGTGCAGACCTGCCATGCAGGGGGCAGCCTCAGCAGTGACCCAGGCAGGTGACTGACTCATCTGGAAGCCACAGAGGAGAGAAGAGGAACAGAGAAAGTTGCATGCTTTTCACAGCTGGTTAGAGGATCCAGCGTTAGGAATCCCAACCTTAGCCAAGAAGCTCTGGACCAACCTGGAGTAATGACTACTTCCACAGCAGCAGACCACTCTGCACATGAAATGGACAGGAACATGAAGGAAAGGAAGGCAAGTAAGATGGCCAGTGCCCCAAATTCCAAATATTTTTTTAAATTTTTAATCGTTATTTATTTTTGAGAGAGAGACAGAGTGTGAGCAGGGAGGGGCAGAGAGAGAGCAAGACACAGAATTTGAAGCAGGCCAGGCTCTGAGCTGTCAGCACACAGCCTGATGTGGGGCTCGAACTCACAAACTGTAAGATCATGACCTGGGCCAACGTGGGATGTCAAACTGCAATGATTTTAAATATCCACAGAACTTCTAAAGATATATTTTACTGTGGTAGCTAACATCACACCCAGGTCTATATGCTTTCTATATTTATCCCAGTAACAATTTATGAGGTAACCCTTCACTTATGATAATCTCTATTTTGCAGATGAGGAAACTGGGAGTTGGAAATAAAGGTCATGTAACTTGCTCAAGGTCATGCGGTTCATGAAAGGCAGATGACCTTCAGGGCCTAGATCCTTCATCTCCAGAACATACCGATATCTACATCAGTCTTGCCCAAATTTGGGTGTAGCACCAGGCCCTGAACTTCAACTAAAGTCTCCTAAAATTCTGAATCTATCTCTAAGTCCTCTGGAAAAAGAAAAACAATTAGAACACCAAAGGAGTTTCAAGGTGTCCATGAAAATACTTAAAAAGTTATAATAGGGAAAAGTCAGAGAAATATGAATTAAACTTTTTTAGAATGTCATATTTTGAGGTCCAGCCATTGTGACAGAATGAAAAGGGACTGTCAGTTAATGACACAAGAAAATTCATTGAAATAGGAGTTTTTCCTAATCAAGAAGCTCTGTAGGTTTGTGGACCCTTTCCCAAAGGCAGGTCATGGAAAACTCATTAGCTGAGTCATTTAGAATGGAACCAGACAAAGTGTTCGCAAACGTCCAGGAGCTCTCTCTCCTACATAGGACAAAATGACCTAATTGGGCTTTTTACCTCTCATTGTAAAGATCTCATTAGAACTGCACTATCAGTTCACCATCCTTCCCTGTCCTTTAGTTTCACAGAAAATGTAAAGCTAGGACATAACGGTGCCCTAGAAAATTCAAGCAATTGTCATACTAAATTACACTAAAACCGTTCTATCTTCTGGTAATCCAGTAAGAAGCATTTTTTTAAATTCAAGCAGAAATAAAAGCAATCTCATGGAAATATCCTTAACGGTATATAGTATAGGTATATGGGTATAGGCTGGTTTCCCTTCAACCCCATTTTACCTTGCTTCTTCACCTGCTCTATAACCAGGCTCAGTTCCAGCCCCCTTCATTTACCAGGAATTTTTCAATTGGGAGAAACAGGAAGAAAAAACACTTTTAACTGACAATATTTTTTTTTACCTAAGTGATCTCTGTTGATATACATTTTTTAATTTTTTTTAATTTATTTTTGAGAGACAGAGAGAGACTGCATGAGCAGGGAGGGTCAGAGAGAGAGGGACACACAGAATCTGAAGCAGGCTCCAGGCTCTGAGCTAGCGGTCAGCACAGAACCTGACATGGGGCTCGAACCCACAAACTGTGAGATCATGACCTGAGCTGAAGCGGGATGCTTAACCGATTGAGCCACCCAGGCGCCCCGATATACATTTTTAATATAAAAGCAATATATGCACATGATTAGAAAACTCAAGCGGTACAAAAAGCCATGAAATAAATATTGAAACCTCTCTTCTCCAAGGTAATTACTGCTGACAGTTTCTATGTTTCCTTCCAGAAAAGAAATTATTCATATGCCAGCATATAGTCTTTCTTAAAAAAAAAAAACTATTCATGGCAGGCTTTTCTATGGACTGATCCATATATTTATTTTTTAACTTTCTATTTTGAAATAATTCAGTCCTACAGACAAGTTGTAAAAACACTTCAAAGGATTCCTGGACACCCTTTCATCCAGATTTCCCAAATGCCACATGTTACCATGCCATTTGACCGCACTTGCTATATCATTCTCTCTCCCCTTTTTGGTATATTACTGTTGTCTTGTACTGTTTGAGTTTGGGTTGCAGACATAGTGTCTCTTTACCCCTGAGTACTCCAGCAGGTTATATTCTAGAGCCAGGGACATGTAGCACACTCAGACAATTCGGAAACCCACACTGATCCATGGTGTACAGGGCACTGACCATGTACTGATACATATTGTATGTGACCCTGAGACAGAAGGTTGGGAGGCTGAGCTAGGATAGGGTAGTTTGGTCAGCTCAGCTGCCCACAGGACCCAGCCATGCCATAGGAACACTTCACGCTGATCGATGAGGGGTGTATTGCCCTGTAGACCCAAATGAATGGGGGTTAGCCTTTAATGGGGGCAGAGTTTCTGTTTGAGATGATGAAAATATTCTAGAAATGGATGGTGAGGATGGTGGCACAACAGTGTGAATGTACTTAATGCCACTAAATTTCACACTTAATGTGATTGAAATGATAGATTTTACATTATGCATTCTTAACACAATAAAAAAATGAAAATGAAAATGCAAAAATAAATCCCATGTAGACCAAGTAGACCTACCTTCAGGTCAGAGCAGACCACTTGTTTTTGACTGCTGGTCCATTTAGAGCGTTGTTATCACACAGGTGAAGAATTCAGCCCAGAGAGGCACTGAGTTGTCTGAGACCACAAGAATCTGTCATGTTAAAGCTGGACTCTGAACCCAGAGCTCTAGGCACCCAGTGGGACCCTCTTCTTGCACTTCAGCTCTTGCAACATCAAAGAGGTCTCAGGATCCCTGCATCACAGGCTCGGCACTGAAAACCTCTACCTAACCCCATGGAGTAAGTGGACGAGAAGAGTGACCTCCCCAGGGAAGGCAGGCTGTGGATTCTTACCTAATGCAGCAAACTGAGCAGGTGCCCGGAAGACATGGCCACACCTACTCACAGACACAAGATGCTGGGACCTCCAGCCCCCTGCAGGCCTTCAGAGCCATGTGGATCTGCTCTGGGGCAAGCCAGTTACTACTAGGTTGGCCTGTCTGGCACACGATGCCGTAGTCCTCAAAGCTTCTTCACCTATACAGCCACTTTTCCAAGCAACCCCAGCCAAAAGATCTCTCTTGGCATATCAATCTGCTGGATTTGAGCCATGGGTGACACGGCCTTTGCCTGCCCCTTAAAAATCCACTGCTCTGTAGGTAACCCACCACTCACTGGCCGAGTAACCCATTGGTACCACTGGCTACCATGAATTACCATGGGCAGTTCCTGTTCATCATACTGAATTTTAGTGTAAAAGCTAAAATATAAGGGTCAGGGATCATAGATAAATAAAAACTAACAATGTCATGAGGTTTGGGAATTTACCAGGTTTCCATATATATTAGCTCCATTGATCCTAATGAGAATGCTGTAAGACATGGTCTTACCAACACGCCCTATCCATCTGGTGAGAAAACTAAGGCTCTTTTTAAAAGATGTTGGCAAATTACAAACTGCAGGCCAAATGTGGCCCACTGCCTGGTTTTGTAAATAAAGTTTCATTGACACAGCCACACCCATTTGTTTACTCATTGTCTCTGGCCACTTTTGCACTACAATGACAGTATTGAATAGTCTGGACAGAGACCCAACAGCCTACATAGCAGGAAATATTTACTTTTTGGCACTTTACAAAGAAAGTTTGCCAACCTTTGACAACCACCCTCTATAATTAAGTTTGGGGTTCAAATTAAAAACTTTAGACCTGAAACCTTGTGGTCATCCCATCACACCATGCTGCCTTTCTCCTACACAGGTTAAATTGTGTTGCTATTCCATTTAGTTGATCACATAGCAGACCCTAGTTATACATTTTCTGTTCTGACATGAAGAGTCTTTACTTACTTATGTACACTCTGCCACTCTTCCCAATGGATTCGATGCAGCTTACAGCAAGGCATATAATACAAGTAGGAAAGAGTTGAAGAGGTCAGAGTAAAAGTATAATAGAAATGTAACAGGAAAAGTGTGTTATATTTCAGTAATGTGATGAAACCCTGTATTTCCCTTAAGGAATTGTTTTCTCTCACTTGTCTGCCAAACTTTCTTGAAGTCTTACAGGTATGATGTCTTTGGAGAGTGTCACTCTACCTGCCAAGTGAATTTCTCATCAGGTGACCAGCCTTTTATATTTCACAAAATGTCTTGAGAACAAGTGTGGACATGGAAAGTGGTATCCTCAGAGCTACCTTGAAGGTGTGAAGCCAGAGCATTTTCCAAGCCCTCACACTGACCAATGGACACTTGTGTAGGGGAGGAAAGCAGTACTCTGTCCTTTGGAGTCACCAGGAAAGCCCTGTCCCCAAACACCTCTGTGGGCCATAAACAGACTATGGGAACAAATGCCACTCCCCTCAGACTGCCTTCCAGAGATTTTGATACCCTTTACAGCTGCTCCCAAGATGCTTGTTAACTTAAGGGGCTGTCTCTGCAATGAGATTTTCCCTTGATTGCCCAGCTTGGGCCTGGCCTTGGCCCTGCACCCATATGATCACCCATTACTGGTGTCTGGGCATTGACACAAACAGCGCTAGCAAATCGTTTTCACTCTCTCTGATCCCTGGAAAACATGGAATGGGGAAGAAAAGGGAAGAGAGCTACACACCATTGCTTGAACAGGTATCATTTTCTTCTAATTGTTCATCCTTGCCACACACAGAAGCTCCTTTCACAACAACTCAGGGAGGCTAAATGACTCCCACTTTGCAAGTGATGAACTTGGAGTTTATGGAGAATGGTCACCTTCTCCATATGTCAACCTATGTCTATGGTTATAAAAGTGCAGAGCAAACAAATGAACCCAGCCATCCTGGATACTGGGATGGGGAAATGCTTGAGACACCTCTAACCTGGACCCAAGAGACCTGAAGCTGCTGTCACTTCCAGGAATCAGAATAGAGCCAGTGTCACCTGAGACAACTCAGGTCTGTGTGACTCTCCTAGGGTCATATCCCTGATCCCCAACCACTGTTACCACCTTCCAAGAACAGCATCTACAACCTTGTGGTAGTGCTCAAAACACTGAATGGAAGAGAGAGTTCCCTAAGTTAAAGGAACTTGCCCATTAGTGACCCAAACACAAAACAGAAAACCATCAGAAACCTCCTGTGACCAATTCCTTTTTACTCCTAAACATTACTGAAAATGCTGAATTGTCAGATTTTCACCCAGTCTAAGTCCCTGATGGATGCCAAGTCTGGAGCTTAGGAACATGTCACCACTATGCACAACTATCCCCCAGGAGGCTGAGGCTGTTAATTGCTTTCCTAAGCCCCCATGCTTCTGTCAGGAGGGATAACAGGGTCCCCAGACTCTCTCTGCCATCTGACAAGGTGGCCTGGTGAGAATTTCAGAGGCCTATACAGCAGGATTTTCAGACAATATATGAGTCTGTCCACAGCCTTGTGAGTGTTTTCCCTTCTCTCTCTTCCACTGTTCTTTATAACTCTTTCTGCCACCCCTTTCCTCTCTACATTCCCTCATTCTCTTTACTTATTAGCCCCATCCCCATTCCTTCTCTAGGATCCCAGAACCCTGGCTTCTCCTGGTTTTCAGCAGTGTGGGAAGAAAGTAATCATTCACGGGCGGAGGTGGGGGATGCCTCCACCCTCAACTCCTGCAGTGTTAGGGCTTAAAGGTTACACTGGCCAAGGATCTGGGAACCTCAGTGGCGCTGTCTACCTGCAAGCTGTGATCCAAGCTTTGTGCTAGCACGATGGGGGCAGAGCCACCTCCTTCACCTCCTGCTGTTCCTCCCATCTGGTCTTGGGTTGTGCAATTCAGACACCAAGAGTGAGGCATGGGCACTTGACCAGTCCCATCCTGGAACTGGAGGAGCTGGAGTCTGGGACAAAGCACCCCGGCACACAGAAAGGGTGTGCCCAGCAGGCAGAGAGCACATAACTGGGGGGACAGTGCCCCAGGGCAGGCCAGAATGTTCTCTCTGGGCACAAGGGGTATGCCTCTCTCATGGTTCTTCATTATCTCAGCTCCTTGGAGTCCCTTCCCTCCATGGCCTCTGCAGCCCTTCCCCCAAGGCTGGTCTGAGCAAATTCTATCATCCCCACAAGACATGAATGCCCAAAAACTCCCCACTGCCCTCTGGGGATGAACCAGAGGAAGGATGCAGTGAGGCAACTCAACCTCATTGTCTGGACAGTTGCCCACCAGGAGCACTGTGCAGTTGAGGCTCAACATGCCTTGGTATCCTTCCCTTTCAAGACTCCTTCTGCAGCAGGCTTCTCTTGTGTCTCTTTTACAGCCACTGGGGGTGGGGGGAAGCAGAATTCAGAAATGATCAGCTACTGGGGAAATGGTACACATGTAAAGTTTTACAGACACATTTCCAGAAACACATCTATTGCATCAAGAGACATACACCATCTTATTTACCCACAAAAATGTCGGCAGGGACTTCTGATTATAAAAATCTTCAGCCATATAAGTGTCTCCAGCAAATATTTCTTGAGCGTGCTGTGATAGCTATAAGGAGTGAGAGTAAGAAATCAGATAGAGGTAGGGACAAAGGACTGCTACGCTAACAGCTTGGCCTCTGGTTGCTGTGCCCTTCGGATGGCAGATTCCACTGAGACATGAACAGAGAGCCTCTCACCACTCTGGGGGAAGGACCCCATTTTAAGGCAACATAAGTATTTGAGAAATGGTGCATCTAAGGTGGAGCCAATGACTGAGAGGCATTCACCCAAGAACATCAAGAACATCTCCATGTAAATAACCTGTAACCTCACCAAGCTTACTGGAAAATTCTGGAAGGATCTGAGGCATCTGCCCCAGTAGGACTATGGAGATGGCATTGGAGACCCCATCAGACATGGCCTAAGCTGAGTGCTATTAGAAGATACTGCCAACACGACCTTGTATCACTCTATACTCTGTGCAATGAGAATAAAGCCATGAGCAAGCCAGACTGCACCCTCAAGAAGCTGACATTCTAGAGGGAGAAGAGGACAAGTAACCAGTGGAACAAATTCTACAACTAGGACAACTTGGAGAAGTTTCTTTCATAACAGCTCTCCCTCCTCAGCCTGAGAGGCTCAGAGACCACTTCTTCCTACAAAGACATCCACATTTCCAACACGTTTTCTCACCTACTAATGCAATAGCTTTCATTAGGGTCCTACAAGATTACAGTTCTAGGTAAAAAGGAAGCTTGTGGTTGGTTTTTCCATTTGGGGGCCAGCATGAATCCAACATTTGATGCTTTATGACTTAAGAGCAGACTGCTAGTGGTACTGAGACTCAGAGCTCATGATTCAATAGAAAGAAAATGCTGTCTAAATCAAGAGACCTGAGTCTATTTGCCATCTATTGCCATCCATTTTGGCAAAGTCACTTAATGGCAATGCCCTTATCTGTAAAATGAGTGTAGGGTTGCCTGCATTAGGAATCTACGCATCTGGCAGGATGGTAGCAAGGATCTAAAAAGTTCATGTAGATTCACACACGTTCATGAACCAAGAGATGGCACACACGCAAAGGGAGATGGCTCTCAGCAGCAGGGGCACCAACCGGTGGGATGGTAAGGTTATCATTCTTATTCAAGGAGATCTGGTAGGGGACTCATTTTAAAACTGAAGGTCCTGAGTCTCAAAAAGCCCCCACTCCCAGGCCAGAACAGCTGACCAGTGACCCTCTAATGGTGCTGGCAAATCAGACCTTGTGTTTTAATCTCTCATTTACTCCAAACTTTCCTCTGATCCCAGGTGAATTCATTAACCCTGTAACAAACCACATCTGGACTTCACTTTGTCAAGGAAATGGGAGAGTTAAAAATAGTTTTTCTACATTGGTGGTGTGTTAGAACTACCTAGAAAGTACTTATGTTTTTCCATTTGGGGGATGTACCCCAAACTGATTATTAAATCACAATATAATTATTATTCATAACTAAATGACAGTCTCTGAAAGGTAGCACCTAGTCATCAGTGTTTTGTTTGATGTTGTGTCGTTATTGCTGTTGTTTTTCTCTGGGTGATTCCAATATACAGCCAGCACCCCAAGTTAGAACTCTGTCCCCTCTCCCCTGCCTTTCAGGAGGTCCCCTATGGGCTGTGACACTGTATCATTCAGAACATGGTAACCTGCAGATGAATGTGCTCTGGCTGCACGACCTCTCTTCTCGTGCATTTGTTCTCATTGTCACTCAGAGTTCAGTTGCACTCACATATTAAGTTTGTTATTAGTCTTAAAGTTATGAATGTTAGTGGCTTTTGTCAGCAACCCATGTATTTGCATTACTAGCTCTGTTGCTAATGAGAAGCAGCATAAACAGTTTTTGAAATGTCAAGTAAGTACCCAGATAAGATGGAAGAGCTAGAGACCATACTGTACTGTCACCAAAATGCACCATCTATTGGATGTGACTAGCACTCCCCTAACCCACCCTCCCTGACAGATATGTGTGTCTCCTGTAGGTAGAGGCTCAGGGGTTCCCGCGCCCTGTCATGAGCCCTCATGGGAGCCCCGGTGGCCTGGCCAGACTCGTATGAACACAAAAGGCTTTTTGCCTCTCTTTGAGCAGAAGGCGGGGTGGGGGTGACAGCAAGCTGTTCTTTAGAACTTTCTGCCAGAATGAGATATGAAAATAGACATAAAGACAATTCGGGAATAAGGAAAACTTAAGTCCAAATGAAAAGATTGACTTTAATTTATAATGTCATATTTCAAAATGATGTATCCCCTAATAACTAAAACAATATTCAGAGCATGGGCCATATGATCTGGGACTGAAGAAAAGTTGGTGCGGGCATTCATAAAACTCAGCAGATGCAGACAGCATCAGACACCCAAGGAGGGAGGGGTCTGGCCATTGGCAAGATGAGACTTTCCCAGAGCTGTCACCAGCAGCTCCATTTGTGGCCTCATCATGTCTTGCCCGTGAGTGACTTCACCCTTTGCCCAGTCCTCTTAATGTAAATGGGAAGGTTCCAACCACTCTGTGAATTAATCAAAGGGTAAATGGCCAAGTGACGCTCCAAGACTCTGGCTCTGAAGAGCAACCCGTCTCTTGCACAGCAGGCATCTCCCAGCAGGGCCTAGCTGTGCCAAATGTTTATACTTCCCAGAGTAACCCTGGTAACCCAAGACAATGTGCCTTCTGGTGTGCCTTCCTGGTCCCCGGCATGCGGCTCTTGCCCAATGAGAGGCTGCCCTGTCTCTGCCCTTGCTCCTCCAGGCCCCCTGCCCAGAATATCCCCTGACCCCCACCTCCATTATCTGGGGCCTGCCACCCCTCAAGCCCCAGCCGATGCCCCACTCTGAGGATGCCCTGCCTCAGCCCAGCTCAGAGCAATAGTAACAGAACGCGCCCAGGATGCTTTGGCCACTTGTCTGAAATTCACAAAGCACTGAAACAACAAAGGTTTTTCATACTTCATTTAGCAGCAAAGCCTGACCTGAATCAACATGAGGCTATTTTTAATCTTTGTGCATCCTACTTAGTATGAATATCCGTACATTTCTCTGAAGAAATATTAACATGCTCAATTATGGGGACCAACCCCAGACCCTGTTCTAAGATTTATATAAAAAATGGCATATGCACCATATTCCCACTCCAAAATGTGAAAATTCTGAAACACACTGGGCCTTGGGGCTTTCATATAAGGGACTGTGGACCTGTGCTAAAACAATGTTGGCTGTTACTCAGGTCAGGCACTGTTCTAAATGCTTTCCACATCCAGTTTTCTGCAGCAAAATGTTCTACCACCAAGTTAATTACAACAAAGCTTCTTAAAGAGGGAAAGTTACATTGAAATCATATTGCTGAAGGCCTGTTTCATTTATAAGGTCTTTATTTGGTTGACTAGGGGAAGACATTGAAGATTTCTGAGCCAGATAAAGGTAGGTTCAAAATGTGTAGGTTCATTCTGTTTTGAAACAACTTGATAAAAGTCTATGATCTGAGATGTGTATTAGAAAGAATTGCTGGTCAGTGGAATGTTTACCATTGACAGACTGGGGAAGAGAAATCTGGGGGCCAGAATAATCAGTTAGGGTAGCATCAAAATTATCTTCGAAAGAGGGTCAAAGGGAAGGAGGAAGGAACAGGATCGAATGTTAGTCCAAGGACATGGCCTCAGGCATGTTCCTAGAGCCAATGCTTTGGTACAGGAAGCAAAAGAGAGCTCCAGCTACCAATTCTGGGAGCTGTGTGGGAAGCAGAGCTCGGGGAGAAGGCGGACTTGTAGTCATTAAAGCCAGGGCATAAGAGCCAAGCACAGAGGGCTTCAACGTGGCAGTGATGTGGGTGTCACCAGTCCCCCCGCTGGCCTTTGGGTTCACTCAGTGACCCGGAGAGTACCCTGTCTCCCTCTCTCCCTGCCCCTGGCTCCATGTTGTTGTGGCTTCCTGTGCTGTGTTGAAGCAAACAAGTTCCCAAGAGGAAAGGAAGAATCAGCAAGTCAGGGGCCTTATGAGTAGTGCATTTTGCTGAGACCCCAGAGCCTGCCCTGATGCTCAGGCTTGGGATGCAGCAGAAGAGCTCTCTGGGGACAGGACTGTGCCTTGGGCCAGCACTGTGGTGATCTGCAGGGTGGCTCCAGGAGTCTCAGGTGTGAGCTACAGAGAATGGGGACCCACGGGCCAGGTGCTCACAGGCAGGATAGCTGTCGGGTGACACTTAAGATGCACATTCAGTAAATGTGTGTCAGTGTGAGTGAGCATGAACAAGTACATCTTTCCCTGGAAGGAAGAAGGAACAGAGAGGTTTTAAGGAACAGATGAAAGGTAGAAGAGATTTCGGAAAAGGCAAAAAAAAAAAAAAAAAAAAAGAATTGTAGCTGTTCCAGCATTTGTACAGCAGATTGGTGATTCCTTCTAGGTACCTGGGATTCTGGTAGGGGCTGAAATTCTGGTAGGGGTTTTGAAACCACCTGGCTCAGTTGTCATTCCAGCCCCTTCCAGATGCATTGCCTGGGGCTCCAAAAAATGGGCTTCAGCTCTAGGTTTGTTTTTCAGTTTTACTGAGATGTAATTGACATACAGCTCTATATAATTATAAGGTGTACATGATCATGACTTGACCTATGTAGATTGCAAAATAATTAACACAATAAATTTAATCTGTCTCTTCATGTAGTCACCAAAAAATAGTTTTTTCTCTTTGTCATGCTAGGATCTAGTCTCTTTGCAGCTTTGAAATATATCACACAGCAATGCTAACAATGGTCATCATGCTGTCTCTTAGATCCCCAGCACTTACTTACCTTATGACTGGAGGTTGGGACCTTCTGACCGCCTTTCCTCATTTCAAGCCCTACATCCCTACCTCTGGCAATCACAACTCTGATCTCTTTTCCTGAGTTTGTTGTTGTTGTTGTTATTTAGATTTCTCATATGAGTGAGATCACATGGTGTTTGTCTTTCTCTGTCTGACACATGTCACTTGAGCATAATGTCCTCAGGTTTGTCCATGTTGACAAATGACAGGATTTCCTTATTTTTATGGGTAAATAATATTCCATTCTGCATATATAGAACACGGTTTTAATTTCTAATTACTTTTTCTAAGCAAAAGAGAAAGGGCTCATCTTACAAACTCCCTGGAGCAAATCAACACCAAGGAATGGGCATCTCCAGATGGTGTGCTGGGCAATGAAGGAGGATTGGCAGACCCGGCATCAGGAGGAGTCATAGGCACTGTGGGATTTACCATCCCAGTGGCCAGCACGAAGTCTAAGGCCCCAGAAGCAGAAAGAAAGAATTACTGTGTGAAGAAGCATACACACTGTGTTTCAGGGATGAGACACTGTCATCCTCAGAGAGAAGCTGCCATGTGTTTAAGGTAAAATACAGCTGGTTTGTTCTAAAGAATTAAAAAGACAAGAAAGAAGGGTGCCTGGGTGGCTCAGTAGGTTAAGTGTCCAACTCTTGACTTCCGCTCAGGTCATGATCCCAGACTAGTGGAATTGAGCTTCGCATCGGGCTCTGTGCCAACAATGCAGAGCCTGTTTGGGATCTCTCTCTCCTTCTCTCTCTCTCTGCCTGTCTCAAAGAAGATAAAGAAAGAAACTAGCAAATAAGAAGAAGGCAGGAGAGGTGAGGGGTTTGGGGCAGAATGGGGTTCTGAGCAACATGGGAGCAGTCAGTACCCTAAAGAGGACGTCAGCAAAGGTGTCATCCCATCTGGGGTGGTCCAGTGACCAAAGAACACCTGCGCCTGCCTCTGGCTCACTGTGCTCCCATGTCACCCTGATTTCCACCCACACAGCAGCCTGGTTGCAGTTGCCTGGAGACTAGAAGGAAAAAGGTCTTTGTCCCAACTTGAAGTCAACAGCAGGAAGAAAACCAAAAAATCAGAGAGCGAATCACCACAGAAGACAAATTGTGAAAGCCATCGGGAATAAAAGGGGACAAGAAATCGGAGTGAGAGGTGGCGACCATGAGATCAAAAGCTCCTCAAAATATTTCAGAAATGTGGGGGAGACAAAGCCTCACTTTGTTGATAAAGATCCAACCGTGGCTGGAGAAATGCAGGGGTGGCAGATGCTTTGATGACATTTCCAATTCAGCTCCTGCTAAACCTTTTCAAATTAGATTTTCTACTTGGAATAGCCAGGGAAGTTTGTTTAGGCCAGTGGTTTTGCAAATGCATTTTGTCTCGCCTCAGAGTGGTTATTCAGGCTGTGTCTTAGCCCAAAGCCTGGGGATAAAACAGGGGCAATGCAGTACAGCCATGGTTGGAAACAGGCAAGTGGAACTAGAACCCAGGTGCTCAGATGTTTCTGCCCTCCAGCCCTGAGGCAGGCCCACCCTCCCCATGGGCAAGGCTTGGGCAAGGGTACAATGGATGCCTGTTCTCGTTTCTTCTTCCCACCTCCCTCCATCCTGCCCCTCCCAAGGAAATGCGCACACGTCTGTGAGCACACTGGCATGTGAACAGCTCCTCCCTTGGGGGCCAGCTTGCAGGCCGGGGGTTGGCTGGGTGGGGAAGAAGCAGACTCAGAAACCTGTGAGCAGGGGCTTCCAGCCCTGGGGACCAGAACCATGGTCTAGAGGATGGGGCACAGGCTCTGTGTGGGCACATCCCCGAGGCATTGGAACTCCCTTCCCACCGTGAGAAGGGCCTAGTAAGAACAACCAGAGTGGGGCCTCTAAGCTCTGGGGCTCAGGCCAGAGCACCGGCCATTGTACCTAGGCATGCTCCAAGGAACATGTTTGCAAAGCTTAGACTTCAGCCAAGACGAGAGAGATCAGTGAGGCCCCCAACCCAAGCATTGCTGGCATCAGGAGTGGTGACTTGACTGGATAGAATTGCCTTGCTCCTCCACTCTATCTGCACACTGTAGCCTTGAATAATCTTTCTTACACGTAAATTTGTCCACGACCCTTCAGCAATGAGGCCTGGCCACGTTCCTGGGCACGATCTACCCCTGCTGCAGACCACTTCTGCTGCCCTTCTGTATGCTCTGGGCAACCAATGTATAGTTCCCTCTGCACACTCTGCTCTGCACTCTCCTACCTCTGTCTGCCTTCTTTTTTTTTTTTTTTTTTTTTTTTTTTGCTCCCACCACTAGAATGCCTCTGTTTTTATAGCTCTGGCTTCTCTGCTCAGCTATTCCCCTCAGTGTTGTGCATTCTCAGTGGAAACTCTGCTGTGTAGCTGCCTCCTGGTCCCCCTGCCCCTGCACTAAACCCTCATCTTCTGGCCACAAGCTCTGCAGCACATTCAACTGTGGGTCTTGCATAGGAAGCACAGAGGGTGGGCAGACCGGTCCTTGGTAACGTGGACTGGGCAGAATTTAATAAACATGGCCCTATACCAGGGTAAA
Source organism: Suricata suricatta (assembly GCF_006229205.1). Lineage (NCBI taxonomy): Eukaryota > Metazoa > Chordata > Mammalia > Carnivora > Herpestidae > Suricata > Suricata suricatta. The sequence goes on along the minus strand of NC_043713.1, from coordinate 57,916,825 downwards.
AAAAACCCAGCCTTTAGAGAGACACTTCTTCAGAGAAGAAAAGAGATGTCCATCACAGGGTGTTTCTGCAGGTCTCCTAAGCCTGGGCCTGGATCACCATGAACAGAGCCCTCAAGGCCCTTTGGCTGCACTCACACTTCCAGGTGACTTCCAAGGGCAGGTACCTGCTTCTCTGTGCCCAAGGGCTTTGCTCAGGACCAAGAACATGTGTGCATCAGGCCCCCAGTGCCAAACCATTAACACACCAGCCTCCTTCCGTAGGCTGCTTAGTCCAGAGTCTTCTCTTCAGATGTAGAGAAGATGTGAATTTCATACCATGTCTCTAGATTTTCTCCATTTTCCTGGGATTATGCTCCAGTTGTGCACTGTGCTTACTGGCTTACTAGTGTCTCCTCTCTTGGTTCCCTCTCTTCCTTATAATCATGCCCATACTCACTCCTGGCATTTCCTACCCTGCCCAAATGAATCCTGGACTTAAAACCTTCTCTTAGGGTCTGCTCTTAGAAGATTCCAATGTGGGGCGCCTGGGTGGTTCAGTTGGTTAAGTGTCCGACTTCAGCTCAGGTTATGATCTCATGGTTGGTGGGTTCAAGCCACGCCTCGGGCTCTGAGCAGTCAGCACAGAGCCTGGACCCTGCTTCAGATTCTGTGTCCCCCCCCCCCTTCTCTCTCTCTCTGCCCCTCCCCGACTTGTGCTCTCTCTCTCTCAAAAATAAATAAATGTTAAAAAAAATTAAAAAGAAATAAAAAAGAAAAAGAACCCCATGCATGATACCAAAATCAAGTACACTCATGCAGTACCTGTTTCCACTCCCCATTTTTGGCCTGAAGTATGCCTTATAAAAATAAACTTTCTATTTTTTTGTAGTTTTTTGTAGGAAAAATAAAATCATTATTTCATTTGAAGATGCTCCATCTGCATTATGCTTGGTGGTGTCCTTGTTTGCATCAGAACCAGCTCTCCAAGATGCTTGCTGAGTGGTCACAGATCAGTTGAGAGATGTTCCGCATAGAAGTGCTGGAAGTAACAAATCCCAGACCATTCCCCGTGGGGCCTGCAGATGGCCATTACAGAGCTCCCGCAGGACCTCGGTCCCAGTCCCTGCTCCAGCAAACACAGCGGCTGGCGCCAAGTCAGTCTCCAGCCGATTTGCTTTCCTTTTTTCCCTGGAGTGAAGGGGATGGGCTCACAAAATGAATCTCATCAGCTCCTAGGAAAGTGATTCCTGTGTCACCAGGCCAAGCACCATCATAGTAGCACTGGTTGGAGGGATTAGCAAGGAAAACCAAACCTGATATTTTCTGGCTCCACCAACAGCGGTTGTGAGGAGCAACCAAGCTGTGGTTCTGGGAGGAGCCGGTCCTCATAGCGTGGCTGCTCTGATCCTGGAAGGGCCTGGGGTCGCCAGCTCCTCAACTTTTGATTTGTTTCAGAAACCCATTGGAGCGTCCGCGTTTATAGTGAGACATAGTGAGACAGGTGCATGTCCAGAGTGAAACCACTCAGTGGCAGCACCTGTCTCAAACTCTCCTGTCTGGGACGCTTTGGGAAAACATCTTTGGGACCCAGTGTGGCCTGAAGTAAATGCCGCTCCCCTTCTGCTGGCATCTGCCACCATATGTGTTTGCTGAACACCAGGAATAAATGGAGTTGACCTTCCCATCCAGGCTCTGAGACAACGCTGAAATTAAAATGAAAGATAAGTTATTTCTGACAATGACAGCATGCATATCTGTAAAATATAAAGTATGATCCATCAAAAAGATACAGAATCATGAGCCAACATAGCTTCCCTCCTCAAAAGTAAAAGTGTTCAGAATTATGAAGAGAAATGGATAAATTTGTAATTATAGCAGTATATACAACATGCGTGTCTGAGAAACTAATAAATGAATCAACAAAAGTTAAGTGGGTTATTTATATATAATTCAGCAATCAAATTTGAGAGCTAGGTCTAATATTGTAAGTAAATAAAAATATCGTTTACCCAAGGAAGAAATTCAAGAACACATTAAGGATTTAGAAACACACACACACACACACACACACACACAAACAAAGTTCAAAAGAAGTAGTAATAAGTGACAGAGAATTTTTTTCTGACAATTTGGCAATTATTTTAGAAATCCACATTTAAGGTCATTTAAATAAATGTATTTGAAACACCATAATGGCACTCTTACATAACTCCAGGTTAAGAGAAGTCTTAATAGGAATTATAAAATATTTAGGATGGAAGTGAAAGTACTTCAGTATGGATTAAAAATGATACATAAAGGAATATTATTGCCTTCAAGTAAGTATTAAAAAAATTTTTTTAATGAATTCATGTCTGTGGACTAATTGCTCAGTTCAAAAGCTCGAAGAACAAAAAAGTAAACCCAAAGAAGTCATAAGATGTAAATACTAAAGATAAGAGCAGAAGGGGCACCTGGGTGGCTCAATTGGTTAAGTGTCCGACTTCAGCTCAGGTCATGATTTCATGGCTCGTGGGTTCAAGCCCCACATCGGGCTCTGTGCTGACAGCTCAGAGCCTGGGGCCTCCTTCAGATTCTGTGTCTCCCTTCTCTGCCCCTCCCCTGTTCACACTCTTTCTTTCTCTCTCTTTCTCAAAACTAAACATTAACAAATTTTAATAGGGGCGCCTGGGTGGCTCAGTCGGTTGAGTGTCCGGCCTCACCTCAGGTCATGATCTCGCGGTCCGTGGGTTCGAGCCCCGCATCAGGCTCTGTGCTGACAGCTAGCTCGGAGCCTGGAGCCTGCTTCAGATTCTGTGTCTACCTCTCTCTCTGCCCCTCCCTTGATCATGATCTGTCTCTTTCTATCTCTCAAAAATAAATAAATGTTAAAATTTTTTAAATTTTAATAAAATAAAGTAAAAAGATAAAAGCAGGAATTGATAAAATAGAAAAAAATGTATAATAGAGATCAACAAAAACCAAAGCTACCCTTTGAAAAAACTAAGTAGGGCAAACATCCAGCCAGACTCATCTAGACAAAGAGAAAAAAAACCAAAATTACTAATACTGTTAATACAAAAATGGATACCATAAAGATGTTAAAAATTCCAGTAAGAAACTATGAATACTTTTCATACTCTCATACTTTTCAACCTGAAAAACTTGGAAGAAGTAGCCAACTTTCAAAAAAAATAGTTATATGTACATCTAAATTAAATGTAAATATGAATGAAAACTTATTCAAGAAGAAATAGAAAACCCAAGTGATCACATAACCATTACAGAAACTGATCTAGAAATCAAAAGTCTCACACCCAAAAGATACTAGAATCCAGTGGCTTTCCAGGGGAATACAGTGCAAAACATTTATAGCCCAGTCACATTTATGAAAGCACAGATCTCAAATAGAACATTGGCAAATTAAGTTCACAGTATGAAAAAGCGGAAGAAATCATAATGATGTTGCACTTGACACAGGAATCCAGGGATGTTTTGAAATCCATCTTGAAAGTATGTAGAAGCTGTTGCCTACCTATCCCTGGCCAGCAAGGACAGTGGGAGGACACAGGTTCCCTTTATTCACTGTTTTCAGATATGGAAGATATTTATGTTGAACATGTTCTAATTCATTAAAATATCTTAGACTATAAAGGAAATCTTGTAATCAGAATACGTCGTTGTTTTTGTTTTTGTTTAATTTTTTTTAATGTTTATTTTTGAGAGAGAGAGAGAGGGTGTGTATGTGTGTGTGAGTGGGAGAAGGGCAGAGAGAAAGAAAGACACAGAATCCAAAGCAGGCTTCAGGCTCTGAGCCCAACATGGGGCTCAAACTCATGAACCGTGAGATCATGACCTGAGCCAAAGTCAGACACTTAACCAACTGAGCCACCCAGGTGCCCCAACCTTGTTGTTTTGAAGTGTGTGGTTTGTGATGGCTATCTTCTCTTCAGTTGCCTAAATGATTCACAGAGTGCAAACGTCGTGCAAGTCTACAACCTACAAACTAGAGAAAAGAGATGTCAGGGTCAGTCTTTCCCCTGGAAAGCCCCAATAGTTGGAGCCAACAGCATCAGTGCTATATTCAGCCTCATTCAGTGCACTGGCCAAGGTCTGAAAGCTTCGGCTCATTTCCCCAAGTGCTCACCTTCCCTTAGTGCCTCAACCCCCCACCCCCACCCCCCAGCTCACAGTCACACTATGCCGACCACGTGCAGCAGACAGGGCTGCTGGTGTCCACTGCTATTCATCAGCACCTCCACCTGGGGAGGAAGCATCTAGATATTGTGCTTGTCTTACAGAGTCAGTGAGAGGCTTTTCCAGGGGGCCTGGTGCAACAGAGAAGAAAGGGCATCCATATTGTTGTTCTTTATTTTCCCCAAAGCTCATAAAACAAATGGAGAAAAGAGAGACAGACAGACAGGAAACCTGCACAGTGATAGTCAGTTGTCTTTCAAGTAATCCCTCAAGTTGTTGATAATACTCTCAATACCTTTGTGTTGCTGTAAAATGTGAACGATGAAGATAGTTCCTATTCCCCTGGTTATCGTGGTATGTGATGCCGACTCTTTCCAACCCTTGACAAAATCTTCCCGTTATTATATATCATATTCTTTTTTATGTTTTAAGTCAGGAAAATGGGGAAAAAAAGATGATGTAAGTGGGCTCCTAGATAGCTCATATTATTCCACCGATACAAGTTGAGCTCGTTCACACCAGCATCCTCCCCTGGGGAAGGACTCCACAGTGGGTCTGAAGCATGTCCAGGCTGCTGGACCCCTGAAGTCACCTTGGTGTGGAGGGAAAAGGAGGAAAGGGATTGCCATACTCTTCTTGCTTCTCAGAGAACACAAAGCGCAGGTGACCCCATTTGTCTGAATCACCTAACAGTATCTTTCATCTTTTTGTATGCAGTCCTAAGACACAAACTAGGTAAGATCATTTCCTTGAGAAACAGATAAGCAATGTTCTTTCTTTAGTGCACATTCATTCTCTGGTCTTTTTGTAAAAAAAAAAAAAAAAAAAAGAGAGAGAGAGACTAAATCTATTACCTCATCAAAAGTAAAATAAACAAAAGTGAACGTTTGTTATTGGAGGCCCTTGAGGTGTGGGACTTACTTGTTAGAATTGCTTGCCTAGTTGAAGCAGCCCATACAGGTACCTTAGCTCAAATTAGTGTATGAAGGCTCTGCTTTAAAAATTGAAGTATAATTGACATATAATATTAAATTAGTTTTGAATGTATAATATAGTGATTTGACAATTATATTCATTGTGAAACACTCAGCATGTTAAGTGTATTAGGATATTATTGACTATATTTCCTAAGCTTTACTTTTCATTCTGATGATTTACTAATTTCATAACTGGAACTCTGTACCTCTTAATCCCCTTCACTCATTTCACCCCTCCTCCCAGCTTACACCCTTTTGGCAACCACCAGTTTGTTCTCTGTATTTATGAGTCTGTTTCTCTCTTTGTTGTTCTTTATTTGTTTGTTTTTAATTCCACATGTAAGTGAAAGCATCCAATATTTGTCCATCTCTGTTTAGCAGAATACCCTCTAGGTCAATCCATATTGTCTTAAGGCTCTTGTCAAAAACGAGACCAAAGAAAAAGAGCACTGGAATAGTCAACTTTGAGGGGGAGATAGTAGTCATATGTGCCTAGTCTCAGTAATTTATGGTGGGTAAGTCAGTATATGGGGCCCATGGGGAGTTGAGCTTAGAGAATGTTCAACAAATTTTCGTCATCTGTGAGATGTTTATTGAAGTTTCCTATCTAGCACAACATTGGAGACAATTTAAATGTCTATCACAGTTACATAAATTGGGGTAAATGTACTTTACCACTGTTGTCTAGCCATCGAAAACTATAAAGATTAAGTAACCCTGGAAAATCTTTTTGATAAATGTGAAGAAAAAATACCAATGATTTTGTACAATCATCTAAAAACAAGTATACATATGAACAAATACTAGAACAGAACACAAAAACATCTAAAAATCTTAACATTTTATTGCTTCAAATATTTAAAATATTACTTTTACAACAATAAAAAATAAATGAGAATAAATTCACTAAGTCAAACTGTTCCAATACCAAAAAGAAATGTTTGGACTTCAAAAATTATTAACAAGGAGCACTTGGGAGATTCAGTCAGTTAAGCAGCCAATTCTTGATTTTGGCTCAGGTCACGGATATCATGATTTCATGAGTTTGAGGCCCACATCTGTGCTGCCCTGGCAGCACAGAGTCTGCTTGGAATTCTCTCTCTCCCTCTCTCTTTGCCCTTCCCCTTCTAATTCACACACTCACACACATTTTCTCTCTCAAAATAAATAAATAAATATTTTAAATATTTTAAATAAAACATTTGTTTTAAATAAATATTATTGACAAAATATTTGCATTTTTAGACTATAATTTTCCTGCTACTGTGTGAATTACCAAGAAGGACCCCGCCATTTTTGTGGTTCCTTTTCAAGAAGAGCATTAGTGACCCTTATGGTAATGGTCATAAAGCCACACGACTTCCTATAGACTGGCTCTGCTGACGTTCCTCACAAGACCAGAAACGAACATCCATCAGATGGAGAACTGCACTTATTTTTCTAAAAACGGACCCTGTACACAAACTTTACAATTGCTCAATGGTTTCTTTAACATTTCTCCATTGGGAATATCTGACTCAACCTTTTGCTTCTTACAAACAACAAAAGTGTTTATACCTTCATTCGATAAATAGCTACCTTGATCACGCAATTCTTGTACTGTCATAGATTTGTGTTTACAAACGATTGAACTCAAACTTACATCTTATCCACGTTCTTCACAACCATCATCAATAGGGAGACTTAACAGCATTCATTTTATATCCAGAATGGGTCAGCTTTCTTGACTCCACCCGGAAGCAACAAGAGCAAGATCCTCACCCCTGCCTCCCCTCTTTGAAGGGCTCCTAGGGGCTACATTCTCCTTTGAAAGGAGATGAGGTAAGGAAGGGAGGGGAGGTTTCCATGTTAAAACTCAAGTCCTAATCCTTGGCTACAAATTCCAAGTCACACGAGAAATTCCAAGTAAAAGCTTTTTTTTAATTTTCCAGTTTTTTTGAGATATATTACATATAGCACTGTAGAAGTTTAAAGTGTCCAGTGTAATGATTTACATAAATCATGTAATGATCACCATAACAAGTTTAGTTAGAGCTTATTATTTCAGAGAGATACAAAAAGAAGAAAGAAAAAACAATATTTTTTCCCTGTGATGAGAACTCCCAGGATCTACTAAAAATAGCAACTTTGCTGTGTATCACACAGCAGTGTTAGCTGTAGTCACCATGCTGTACATTACATCCCTAGCTCTTATTCATCTTATAACTGGAAGTTTGTACCTCTTGAGTACCAAGTGAAATTTCTACATGGAAGGAAAAAGACAAAGTGAAATCCATAAGGAGGACTATAATAGATTTGGCCTACTTCAGAATTGACCTCCAATGATTCCAGAACTTTATACCTTCACAGAAAGCCAGTTACAGTTCTTACTGTGGAGGTGCCAACACTATTTGCAAAGAGAGAATCTGCAACATCCCTAGACATTCTGAGTTTTATAGCATTTTTCACACTACCTATAAACTTCTTAGCTGGGTGTCACATGTTAGAATATACATCACTCGTTCTGTTAATGTCTAAAAATGAGACAAGATGGACTTCAGCTAAATTCTTTTCTTTTTGTTAGACTATAATACTCCTCACCCTTTTTTCTATTTTTTTCATATATTTCTAAGTTCCAGACAAGCTTTTCCCCATAAAATATTACACATCAAAAATCTCTGTGCTGACAGCTCCAAGCCTGGAGCCTGCTTCAAATTCTGTGTCTCCCTCTTTCTCTGACCCTCCCCTACTCTCACTGTCTCTCTCTGTCTCTCAAAAATAAATAAAAAATGTTTTTAAAAAATAAAAAAAATCTACTTTTTCACTATGTTGTACACCTGAAACTAGTATAATGTTATATGTCGACTATACTACAACAATCATTTTAATCCGCTTTTTAAACTTTGTTTTCAAAATTCTCTTTGAATCCGTATGCACAAAGTAAATTAGAAAAAAAGCAATTTGACCATTTAAATTTTTCATCAGAAAACACATTTATTAGAAAAGGTTGGGTTATGCTATTGCCACAAATGACCCCAAAACCTCAATGGCTTAACATGACAACAGTTTATTTTTCATTCATGCAAATTGGATTCCAGAGCCAGGCAACTCCAGAACATGCACCTTCATGCGGTGACTCAATACTCCAGGCTGAGAGATTGCACTTCTCTCGCTAATTCTGTAGGGGATGCAAAAGTGGTAGAAGGTCTCACAATTAAATAATGTTACTGCATAGAATTGTAGTCTTCCTGTGTGTCTGGAATAAGAGAAGAAACAGATATGTAAGGACCCTAGAAATCTCTGCCACATATAAATAATAGAATTGTGTATAAATTAGATCATCACACCCTCACTCAAAAAGTATCTAAAACTAGCTTGTATTTCTAGTCATCTAGAACAGTGCTATTCAATAAGAATGTAATGCAAGCTATTAATATGAGTCATGTATATGACTTTTAACTTTTTAAATACCCATACAAAAAATGTAAAAAGCAGCCAAAAAATTAATTTTAGAAATACATTGTATTGGGGCACCTGGGTGGCACAGTTGGTTAAGTGTCCAGCTATTGATTTCAGCTCAGATCATGATCTCACAGTTCATGAGTTCAAACCCCGCGTTGGACTCCTTGCTGACAGTGTGAAGCCTGCTTGGAATTCTCTCTCTCCCTCTTCTGTGCCTGTCCCCTGCTCACTCTCATTCTCTCTCTCTCAAAATATATAAATAAATTTTAAAAAGAATATATTGTGTTTACCCCAATATATTCAAAATATTTTATTATGCAATCAATATTTTAAAATTAAATATTTTCTTTTCTTTGTACAAAGCCTTCAAAATCCAGTATGTATTCTACCCTCCTAGTACACGGTAATTCCAACTAGCTGCATTTCAAATGCTCAGCAGCCACATGTGGCTGGTGGACAGTACAGAAGAGGAATGTAGAGAAAACTATGTTCATTGACCACTGGCTTGCCATACATTTGCATAAATTAGCCATACTTAATTCTCACAACACTACTATGAGGTAAATAATGTTATCTCCATTTTTAAAACTAGGGCACTAAGGTCTGGAGTCATCTAATAAGAGACCCAGGGCTACCTGATTCATGAGTGATTTAGACAATATTCAAAACTATGTCTAACTCCAAAGCTCATGCTTTTTCTAATTCTTCCCATAGGGAAATTCAGAGTTAAAAGAACAAATCAGACATTGGAGCACTATTTAGTAAGCAGTGGCATCCTGATTTATGGCTTTATTGCTACTTCCTCTAGAAGATGTTTAATTTCATCTTCTCTGTAATTAGGACTCAACTGAACCATTATTTCCCTCGTCATTTTTAAAAGCAAACCGTTTCTCTAGCTTAAATATTTTCCTTCTCTGGGCTAGGTGTGGCAAGAGGGGAATCAGAGGCAAAAAAACCAGGAAGGACAAAATAGAAAGTAAGATCAGCCCAACTAGGACAGGTGAAACATTGATGTCCCTACTCTAAAATTTAGAGGAAAGTTTGAAATAGCTTCAAACAACCATTTTTATATATCACATAGTTTTGTGAGTCAGGAATTCAAGCAGGGCCTGGCTGTTCTTTTCCTTTCATTGTGGCATGAACAGTGGTGGATGGGTTGGTGTGGAGGGAACAAATTGGCTTTGGGCAGGATCAGTGGAAGGCTGGCTCAGCTGGCCCACCCAAGCTCCTGTAAAGCCCACCAGCATGGCAGTATTAGGGTGGTCAGACTTCGCTCATGATAGCTCAGGGATCCAAGAGAGAGAGTCCTAAGATGCAGGTAGGCTTCTTAAGGCCTACCCTCAGAAGTCCCAGAACATCACTTCCACCACATTTTATTGGTCAAACAAGTCACTTGGGAAGACTGGAGAGGAATGGAATTAGATTTCACTTCTCAATAGAAAGAGTAACAAAGAACATGGAGCCGTCTTTAATGTACTACAGGGGGGCACCTGGGGCACTCAGTCGGTTAAGCATCCGACTTTGGCTCAGGTCGTGATCTCACAGTTTGTGGGTTCAAGCCCTGCATCAAGCTCTGTGCTGACAACTCACAGCCTAGAGCCTGCTTCAGATTCTGTGCCTCCCTCTCTCTGACCCTCCCCTGCTCATGCTATCTCTTTCTGTCTCTCAAAAATAAATAAAAAACATTAAAAAATGTACTACACAGAATGAAAACAGTAGCTTGAGAAAGATGAAAATTTATTTCTTTTTCACAAAAGTCTGCATGGATATGGAGCACTCCAGGATATGGAACCTGAAGGTCCTGTTGCTCTGTCTTGCTTGGTGTACTGGTAATGATTAGCAAACCATAAGCCCATGAGCCAAATCTGGCCCACAGCTTGTTTCTGTAAATAAAGTTTTATTGCCACACAACTATACTTATTCATTTATGTATTCTTATTCCCTACAACTGCTTTCTCATTAGACTGGCAGAGATAAGTAACTGCAACAGAGACTGTATGTGTTCAGATCTTAAAATATTTACTGTCTAGTGCCTTGTAGGAAATGCTTGCCATCTCCTGGTTTAGAACACTCTCTTAAGGCTACCCATATTACTTCTGCGCATAGGAAAGCTGCAAATGAGCTAGGAAATGTCTTTATTCTGGTCATGTTCTATCAAAATCTGGGACCTTTCTATCACTATAGAAAATGGGGAATGTATAAAGCCTGGAGCCAACCCAGAGTGTCACCAAGGCCCAACTACAAGAACTGAGAAGTTGAAAAACCAAACACCTAGAGAGAGAATCAAGCCATAAGCAACAGAGGCTAACTCAGGCATCCATTCTTGTCTTGACTCTGCCCCATCAGATGGGTGGCACAGGGCAAGTGGAAATCCAGGAAAAACAAAGCGCCATCAGCCTGGGAGTCAGTCAGCAGATGGCTGGGCCCCTCTCTAGAGTCATGGGATAGAGGCTTGGGTAAACTCATTACTGCAGTAAAAAGGACAGGTTTTCCATTCTAGAGGGACTGGAATAAATGTTAGGATTTCAAGAATAGAGGAATGCAGAGGAAAAGACAGACACCTTTTTGATCCTATACTCCTGAAAAGTGGAAGTTGGTTCCAGTAACAAGGAAGACAGCTGGGTTAGGAGGAGGGAAGTCCAAACTTGGAGTTAGGCATGCACATTCCTGGAGTTCACAGCCAAAATTTTCTCAAAATCTTCACAATGTCTGTGTGGATCTGAAAACCCAGAAGGGCAGAGTCAGCAGAGGCCATGTGCCCCATCTTTAAGGAAAGAGATGGTAGAGTCTATGAGTAATGTTAGGCCCCACAGTCTGTCCTCATCACTCCATTTTCCACAATTGCACTTTTCAACCATCTCAGAAAAAAACAATGTCCAGAAAGTTCAATGGTGCCAAGCTTGGAAACCAGGGTCATTAACATGAGTGAAATCAACATAGATCCCATACTGGTCTTTTTCAGGTTTCTTTTATATCTTCAAAAGCCCTATCTTCCTTTCCCATTTAGGACATTAACACACACACACAAAGAATATTCTTTCAAGTCCATTGCCTATGCAGCTAGATGATTATTATCCAGACTATTAATTACTATTATGGTTACTACTGACATGATTTCTACACTTTTCTGTGTGGCTGTCCAATCCCACATCTCACCACCACACCCAGTGTTGGGTTTTGCCTGGAAAACAGATGTCCACACACAGATCTGAGCAGGCACAGACACTGAAGGCAGCCGCCATTCAGATCTAAGCAGAGTTGAGTATGTTGGAGAGCAGGTGACAGGATCAAAGGCAGGTGAGTAAGTTTACATCCCTGGGAGGGTTGGAATGCACAGGTCCAGCTGCTTGCTGATGAAGCATGGTTTTATAAAGGCATTTACTCTAGTGAAGCTTCAGAAAACACAGTCTGTGAAGAGTGCATTGAAGAGCAAGCCTAGACCACAGTGAAGGACAAAGAAACCATGCCATCCACCATGATCCAGGAGAGAGCAGTCAGATAGTCCTCAAAAAGAACAGAACCAAAAGTCTGGAAGTGCATCTAGATCCTATCAATGTAACTGTGTTTTTTACTATGGTATTTTTATTTCTATTTTTCTTTCTGACTTTTCTACAAGCCACATTACATGAAGGTTGCTAGCGCATGTGTCTCTTTCCTTTTCACTAGGTAGTGAGCTCCTCAAAGACAAGGCCTAGGTCTTGTTCCTCCGGTTTCTCCCACACTGAGCACAACACTTACAACACAGTAAGATTTAGCATAAAAAAATAATTTCATGGGATTATGGACTGAAAGGAAACGTCTTTAAAGACTCAGAGCTGTAATGAATCTGGGGTGTAATGAAAGTGGCAGTTCACAGCAGATGAGGAAGGAGAGAGCCCAGGAGGAAGAGTGGCTGTGAAGGCCCCCCAAGCCCTCTGTACACACTCTTAGAGATGCCTCTATCTGGAAAGAGACATACCCAGAGACACCTCCACACAGACACAAACACACCAAGGGCACAAGTCCATAAAACCAAACTCAGAGACATTGCCACATAGATACCAGACCTTCCATGCAGAGGGATTCAGCCCTTTCAGAAAAGCCCTTCCCTGCTTATTAGAGTTCACATATTCCCCTGTGAGGGGTAACTATTGATCTTGGAGAGTGAATACCATTATGAAAGCCAGATATTACAGGAAGTAGATGAAACAGTGACAGTGCTGGGGTAGTATGAGGAGTGGACTGCTGGACCATGAGGTGTTCAGCTCATGGCCATGGCAGGCTGATGTCAAGATTCCCAGGAGACCAGCAGGTGGTGGAGCATCCAGGAACCCCCAACATTCTACAACTGGAGAGTCATACAGGCAGGCTAGAGCCACATCAGACATTTGGAACAAAGGAGGCAGGCTCTGGATTAGGGGGATAGTACTGGAATCTATGTGCATGGTACCAATGCAAATGGTATAGGGGTGACTAGGTGGCTCAGTCGGTTAAGTGTCTAACTTCAGCTCAGGTCATGATCTCATAGTTCGTAAGTTTGAGCTCTGTGTCAGTCTCTGTGCAGACAGCTTAGACTCTGGAGCCTGTCTTTAGATTCTGTGTCTCCCTCTCTCTCTGACCCTCCCTTGCTCATGCTGTCTTTCTCTCTCTCAAAAGTAAATAAAAACATTAAAAAAAAAAACAATGCAAATGGTATAAAGCAAAAAAAAAAAAAAAAAAAAAAGAAGGAAAAAAGTGGCAGAAGGAGAGATCTCACTTCTGGGCACTGATGAAATGGGAAAATACCAATATAGAACCCAAGCTGCCATGGAGATGAGCTCACAGAGGACAGAACTCCCTCAGTGTCTGGAAACCCCAAGGAAGCTAGTCGGGGGCCTGCGGGTGAGAAAAGGTGATCAGTGGCTTCAGGTGACTGGGAGTGAAGGGGCATGAAACAGGGTGGATTAATTACTGTAACAAACCGCCAGCAGATCTTGGAGACTCAGCCCAACAGACATTTATATTCTTCCCATATGGGTCAGAGGAGGAGACAGCCATAGTCTGAGTCATTTGACCACAGAGTCATCCAGAAACCCAGGACCCTTCCTTCCTCCATCTTTCATCTCCATCTTCACCTCTTAGAATATTCTCCAAGGTTCTCTGCACCTTGTCAACAAAAAAAAAAAGAGAGAGCTTGGATCACATTTGGGAAAGCCTCACTTTTGCCCATGTTGGCCAGACTCAGTGACATGACTGAGGAGAAAATCTTGGAGGAAAAGGAAGTGGGGCAAATCAAAGCAGCAGCCCATGGGAGCAAACATGCCCAGAACACAAGAGATCTGAGGCCCTGGAGCAGGAAGAGGCCCCACAGAGCAGGTAATGGTCAAGGAATAGAAATTAGGAAGGTACTGGTGGCATAATGGTTGATGGTCATGACGTGTTGGGCCACTCACCAAAGTGTCTGTCTGTACATCAGGATGAAACAAGACAGCACTGTGGATGGTGCTGGAAGAATCTGGGTCAGTCTTTGGAGGACCCAATAAGGATACAATAAAAAGCAGTAGGAAACAACAATGACAAGCACAAAAGACAAGGAGCAACCCATCAATATAAGCTCCCAGTAGGTGTGGCTGTGGTAGAGAATAACTCAGACAAGACATAGCTACTGAGAAAAGTAAAGAGTTGATGGCTCCATAGAACCAAGGAGGCGGAGAGGAAAGACAGTGGAACAAAATTCCTGGCCACTTCCCACCCTTCATATTTGCCATAAAGACCATGAAGAAACTTGGCATAGTGAGATCCGCACAGCCCTGGGTCCCACTTGTATATTCACAGTGGCTGTGAGGGGGTGGGGTCTGCAGTCAGGTACCCATCACCTTGTGGGAATCTCCATGTAACAACCCACACGTGTTGTGTGGTGCCTTCCCATTCATAAACTCTGAATGTGACTGTATTTCTCATGGTTCCAGAAATGCCTGGAAAAGGGCAGGGACCATGCTTAAAACTAATAAGTAGAGGGAAGTTATGAAATATTGCAATTGCTATGTCCATTTGGGGGGAAATGCAGTTGGAAATAGACACATCACCCCTTTCTTGGAAGGATGGTTGATCCAAACCACCTCAGATGGAAATGATTTCTCAGTATATTGCTATGGAATATTTTCTGTCCTCAACGTCTCAGAAGTCGCAGGTAAGGTAAGGGCAGTTAACCAGGGCCTTCTCTCTGATTTTAGTCCAAATTTCAAAGCTCATCTCATCCACGCTTGTCTAAGGGAAAAAAAAGAGCTTTTCCAAAATCCATTTGTCAGGAAGTTTCCAGGTAACAATAGCCAAATGAAGGCAACTTTTATGAAAGTTTGGGCAGAAACCAGGTCATTAATGACACTGAGCTTTGTTTCTCCGGCAGCCAGTGTGGCAATACACTCAGGATGGCAGGAGCTAAAGGACGAGTGTGGACCACAGGGCTCTGTCCCTCTGAAGTAGTGTAGAGCTGCAAAGGCCAGTGCCTGCCTGAGCAGTTTCACTGTAGTTCCTGTTCTTCTCACAGACGTTTCTTCTTCAGCTACCTCAGGTTATCACGATGTCACAGAATGAGACGCCAGAAGTGACCAAGTGAAAGCCAAACTCCAGAATCAATTCCCCCTTCTGTTCATTCCCAATCTGCTGATCCCAAACTCATCTAGGCTAAAGAACACAAGTGAGAGATGCAGTCCTGGTCTGCATCCCAGTAGTTCTCAATTGAAGGCAATTTTGTACCCCAGAGACATTTGGCAGTGTTCAGAGACATTTTTAACTGTCACCATTGGGAGGATGCTACAGCATCTAGTAGGTAGAAACCAAAGATGTTGCCAAACACCCTACAATGCACATTGTGTTAGCCCAGTCTGCCATAACAAATCCCCAGACTGTGTGTCTTCAACAACTGAGATTTGTTTTCTCAGAGCTCTGGAGGCTGAAAAGTTCAAGATCAAGGAACTGCAAGGTTTGCTTTCCAGTGAGAGGTCACTTTCTGATTTGCAGATGGCTGCCTTCTCACTTTGTCCTCTTATGGTTCAGAGAGAAAGAGGGGGTTAGGGGAGAGAGAGAAAAAAAAAACCTCTTGAAAATTATTTTTTTAAATTTTTTTAATGTCTTATTCATTTATGAGAGACAGAGAGACTCAGAGCGTAAGCCGGGGAGGAGCATAGAGAAACAGAGACAGAATCTAAAGCAGGCCCAAACACATGAACCGCAAGATCATGACCTGAGCTGAAGTTGGATGCTCAACCAACTGAGCCACTCAGATGCCCTGAGAACAACCCCTTTAATGTCTCTTCTTATGAGGCCACTAATCACATCATGAGAACCCCATCCTCATGAGCTCAGCCAGGCCTTACCATCTCCCAAATGCCCATTTCCAGATACCATAACATTAAAGGTAAGGACTTGAACATACGAATTTGGGACAATGAAAACATTCAGTCCATAACAGCACACAGCAAAGAATGATCCAACAAAAAAAAAGTCAATATAAGAGTACCAGGGCTGAACAACCTCATTCTCACAGGAATAAACCAATATTCTGAGTTTAGCTTTGCCCTGCCTGCCTGCAGAGCCTCAGCCAGCCTACTGTGCCAGAGTGTATGCAAGATTTAATTCGGGCTTCAGGCCAAGAGACCTATGTAGCAGCAAAGAAGGTGTGGGACTGGGCCCGTGACTATGAGATCCATGTCCACATCCCGTATCTCACCTCCCACATGTCAGCCTGCTGAAGGCATAGCTGAAAGGCCAGCTCAAAAGCAACACTCTGGAAGGCTCATGCCATACTCCAGGCACACAGGATACACAATCAAAGAACTTGATGTGACACTGCACCCCCAGAAGGATGAATATATGGGTCCAGGAATCAAGAGATAATAGCAAGAATGGCCTCACTTGCCATCACCCCCAACGACCCACGAGGAAAGGTTTTGTCTCCCATGCCCAAAACACTGAGCTCTGCACGGTAACAGATCTAGGTCTTCCAGGAAGCACGCTTTTACTGGGAGATTATTACAAGAATCTCCATGAATTGTAATCTTAACAGCCACCTACACAGTCAAGGAGAAGGGTCACCATCCTGGCCCGATCTTAGGCAGAGGTGAGATTGCTGGGACACAGCGGTGGTGGGGAAGAGTACTGTGGATTCCAGGTCACCCACTCTAGCCCCTCTGTGTGTGACAGGATGTGGACAAGGATAGCAAATCTGACTGGAGACAAACGTCTCAGACGGGACCTCAGGAATGAGGGTCTGAGTCAAGCCACCAGGTGAGACACCAAGACTACAGAGGCGGTGGCTGAGGGTGAGGGGACCATGAAGGAATACAGCAGTGGGTGCTATAATATGTCCCATGAGCCCCCCTGCTTTGTTTCATCCGAGAAAGAGAAGAGCCCTGGATTGTGGAGGACTTGCTTCCCAAGGGGATGAGGAGGTCGACCTAGTGGCTAGACAGAGGAACAACAGATGCACAGTCCAGATTGCCCTTCCAGAAGGGCACCCATTTACAAGGTCAGCTGGCCTCACCTGACGTCATGCTCATCCAGAAGTCACCAGTCCTGGAACAGAAAAGGCAGGCGTGGAAATGAGCCGCCCCACAGCTGAGGCAACTCTGCCTCCCACATTCCCTGGCAGGTTAGCTTAGGCTTCATTAGGTCCACTCTACAGTTCAACAAACTCTTCTGCCCTGCCTGTTTCTTTACTTTTCTTTCCACAGATGCTACTCCTGCAGCCCAGACTCCTCCTCCACATCAGCTTCCAGATCACCCAACAGCAGCACGGTCACTGGATTTTGCACGGCCAGCTATTCCCCCAATAGCCACCTAGCAGGAGTATAGGAAGCAGGGAGGGGAATTCTGTCCACAGTGTTCCTCTTTGACCCCAAAGTTGTTGTTCAAGGGTAACTGGGGCATCTGACTGGCTCAGTCAGTTAAGCATCTGACTTTGGCTCAGGTCACAATCTCACAGTTTGTGCCCCACATCGGGGTATCTACTAAATGAGAGCATGGAGCCCTCTTTAGATGCTCCGTCTCCCTCTCTCTCTCTTTCTCTGCCTCTCCTCTGCTCTCTCTGTTTCTCAAAAATAAACCTTTTTTTAAAAAAAAAGGGTAATTTATCATCAAGGATGGAAAGAAAGATGAAATATAAGAGGTCAGCCTGCAGCCTGAGATACATTTGTGGAAAGGCTAAGCCATGTGGTTTCCAGGCAGACATCCTGAGGCACTGATGGGGGTCAGCAAACTTTTTCTGTGACAGTAAATATTTCCAGCTTTGCGGGTCACCTGGGCTCTGCTGTCCCTATTCAACCAGAGCTGCCACACAAAAGCAGCCATAGACAACAGGTGAAGCCACAGCATGACTGTGTGCCTGTGAGCCTGTGAAACACAATGCCAACAGGGCATATTTTCCCCTGGACCTTAGTTGAGCCCTTCATCTCTTCCAGTGATCATTTGCATGGAGAAGGTGTAAACCCAGTCCGCGAGAGTCTGAGCTCTTACGACTCTAAGTTTCAAATGATGGTTTCAAAACATTAATAGGCAGTAAAATATACTTGAAATGAACTTGATAAAATACTGCACAGCAGTAGTTTGATTTCATGAAAAGATAAGACTAAAAGACTAGACTAATGTCACAGTGTATAGCAAGGACAAGTATTGTTTCATGAAATTCTTTTTGAGGCTGCATGTGTTTAAGAGAGAGAGAGAGAGAGAGAGAGAGAGTGTGTGGTATCAGAATAAGAGGCAAAAGTATTTTTTAGAGTAAGTTATAGTCAGAAAGGTTCTCAGCCACCAGCCTATTGCAATCACTCTCAATCTGCTGTCTCCAGGGATGATACTAACTATAAGCAGATTTGCTCACAACCTGCATTTGAATGGCACGTATGGGCCAACTGGATTGTCCATTTTCCAGCCATCCTTGTCAAGGCACCTTTTCAAAAAACTCCTCTTCAAAACATTTTCTTATTCCTTTTAGGTTTTTTAACACTCTCTTTGGCCCCTCTTCAATGTACTTTTTATGACTTCAGTTGCCAAAGGAGAGCTCAGGTATCAACTCTGAGGCCTGCTGTGATGTGTAATTAATTCAAGCTGTCTGTTGCCTTTAAATGTCAGCATGTGCTGGCAGTGTGTCCCTGGAGCATGGCCCCGGGTGCTGGGAGAGTGCTTTGGATCATACTCCAAATGAAAGATTCTCACTTTGACTTGAGAGCCTCCTGGATGAAATGTCCTCTCCCCACCTTTGCCCTTATGAGGCCAGGCCTATGTCTGAGCAAATGACCAACAGCTAGGACAGTGGCCATCACAGCCAGCCCCACGAGAGGCATCTGCATGACCAATGGCTGCGCACACTTGGGTGGGTCCCTTTCCTATTTAAGGCTGGCAGATGCTTGCACCAGATTTGGCGACTGCACAGGTCCTAAGCACCCAAATGCTTGCCCCTGAGCATCATTCCAGGCAGGGGCTCTGGACTTCGATCTCCTGGAAACACTGGACTCCCGTCACTTCATCTGTCACTTGCTCAATTTCCAAGCGGCGCCTTGCAAATGGGTGCTCAATGAACCTGTGCATGTGGCTGGGACAAGGTGACCACTGAGTATCAAGAGTTAATCATGAAAATGGAAGTAAACCAAAAGAATTTCAAATCCCCACCAAAGTGTCTAAGTAGAGAAAGACTTTTTTAAATCAAATGTAGCTTCCAAATTGCCTTCCAAAAGGCTAACCAAATGGGTCAGAAGCTTTCAGACTGTGGCCTGGGATATATCCGATCACACATCTACTTGCATGTGGTTAGCGTCCCATATGGCAGTGTCTCCTTATGATATTAACAAGCAAGAAGGTCTCTGATATCATGACCCAACTGATTTGGGTACATGTCAGTTCCTACGGAGATACAGAAAATCAAGACAGTTTTTCTCTCTCCTTTCCATTCCTGTTACTGCCCTTATTTTGATAAAACCTCATTTCAAAATGCCCTGAACAGACATATTTAATCTCATTTTTCATTTCAAAAACTGGATTAAAGGAGAGACTATCTCTGCCTCCCCAGTAAAACAAGTGGTCTTCCTGTAATGTGAAAATTACTAATAGAAGTTTCCCACATTCCCCAAATTACTTATTGTTTCCCTCAAACACATTGCTCAAGCTTGTTAATTCAAATAGCAACTCCTCATTAAAACTGACATAAAACAAAGTAAATATTTTTTTTCCATGCAAGATAGATTTTAAGATGCTCACACACAATTTCTTCTCTGTCAAGCACCAGATAAAAGCAACCTGTCTGGAAAGGATGGCAGTGGTGAAGATCTCTCTCACCCTTGAAAGAGCAATCCCCCCTTCTGAGTTAAGGACACTTTTCCCACAAAAATGTAGCCATCCAAAGGGAGGTCACACCAGCTTCTGCCCAGATCTGAATACAAGGAGAGAGACAGCCTGAAATTGATGCTTCATAATCCTCTCTTGGCTCGATGTCACCAAACAATGGTCCAACAAATGCACTTGGCTTGATAGGTTGCCATTTCAGATTTGCACATTTTTAGATTCTGCAGTGAATATTTAGGTCTCATTGTAGGAAGCCAATAAATATTTGGCATCTGGATGCTTTTCCTCTTGGTTTTACAAAAGAGAGGTATGATATTAACATAATTAACCTCAGCAAAGCTAATGACACCAAAAATAATGTAAGGGACTTACCATACCAGAAAGACACTGATTGACTTTGGGGGGCAGGTCCTGTGCGACCTGAGACCCGTACAGAGAACTTGGAGGAAGCTGCGAAGCCAGCTGGTCCCCAAGATGCTGCAAGGAACCTTGTCTCTCAGGATTGAGCTAAATGATTGGGGCAGAAATAGAACCAGGGAGGCCACCTCTGTGCCATGATAATATTAAGACTGTGTGGTCCCAAGGGTCAAAGGACCACTGGCTCCAGTAACACCTTGCATAAACACTTGTTCACGGTTTATCTTAAAGCACTCCTCATTAAAAACTGCTGATTGAGTCTCACAAAAGTCTTGTGGAGGCTGCCCAAGGCTTCAATCATATGAGCTATGCACAGGAATGATAAAAATACTGACTTCATCACACAGTTAGGAGAGCCTGGTACTCATGAAATGCACAATAGATTTGAGATCCTCCCAACAAGGAAATGGCACTGTTGTTAAAATTCCCATGTGAATTTGCTCATCAGATGACTTGCTTTCTTTCACCAGAGGGTCTTTTCAAATTGAGATGGCTCGAGCAGGGCTTGGAAGACAGGCTGGAGGTGGCAGGAAGAGAAATATACCAGGGGAGATGCAGGGGTGTGGAACACCAACTTGGCTTACTCTAAGTGTTCTTCCTGTGCTAGCTGGGTGGGGAAGTGGAGGCAGTGACTACAGAAGTAGGGGTGATGGGAACACAGTGACTGGGCCTCAGCCAAGATTGTGGACTCAGGTGAAAGTGCCCATGTTATAAAGGGGAAAGGGCCCTAGGCTGCCTGAATGGGCAGATCCAAGAAGGGGCAGCCAGGCAAAGCCCAACCTTAAAGGCTGGGCCAATGCAGGGATGAGGCCTTGAGGATGGGGGTTGGGGGTGGCAAGTGTTAGGCAGCAGGTATATTTGAAAATCAGAGAATTGGGGAGGAGGGAATTGAGCTGGAAATCACCATGAAAATCACATGGCTTAATTTTTGTTTTACATTTCATAGAAACCAAAGCCAAGTGCTTATGTGACTATTCCCAAGAAACAAGGAAAAATGGGACTCAGATTAGTTGTTCTTGTTTAAATCTAATGACCCATAGCTCTTAGATAGATAGACAGATAGATAGATAGATAGATAGATAGATAGATAGATAATAGATAAATGACAATAGATAGATAAATTTTAATTGCGACTTGTTTTTTAATTTCTTAATAATTCAATCAAGAGCCAAGTGAGTTTGATTGTGAATAATGTTTCAATATTAGGCAATGAAACCATAATAGCCTTCATAACTGTATTGTCTATCAGGGAGAGGCTCAAAGCAATGGGAAGACTTGGCTATTTGCATGCATTTCACTCACTACCTGAAAAACACCAGCATGAAGATCACATTGGGTTCTGAGGGTTTTATTTCACCACAAGCAGGCAATGCTTGTAAGTGGTTTGGAAATGAGAATTTTCTGTGCTGCCCAAATACAATGGCTTCTGCTAACCTGAATTATTTGTCAGACCCTAGTGATCAAAGTGAAGAATTGGGAAATAAAGAAAGTATAGTAGAGAAGAGAAGTTTGTCATGAAATCAATTGGTAACTTTTGGAAGGTTTACAAGAAAAAAAGTGGAACTTTTCACATGCTCAATGGTACTCAGAACAGTTGACTCACCCACATATGTGAAAACAGTTCCCATTTAGGACATCTCCCTTTCTCATTGATTACCTCTCCAAAAGTCAGTATCGACTTTCTGGGTTAGTTACAACTCTGCTTGACCATTCAATACATTACTCATCAAATGTGAACAGAATCCAGGTCAATATCTAGTTAATGTTTACCTTGTTGAATCTGCTCTATGTCTGATCTTTTTAGGTGCTTTCATCTTGAGAGCTGAAAACCAAACAAAAATTATTTGCAAAACGAAAGGGCCTAAGTGGACAGTTCTCAGCAGGGGTTTGGGGCCCTGCCTGGTGGGAATGATGTTTGCCAACTTGGCCAATCCAGTTTTCTCTGACCTCCACTGTCAGCCCTTCTCCAGCTTTGATGAAAATTCTATATAGTCAATTCACAGAATCAGTCAAAGGCAAATGAGCTCCCAGTCTCAAAAAACTTCAGGAAGTTTTACATTAAGACTGATCTTTGACTTTTTTTGCTGTATTTCCCTATAAAAATGAAAAAAAAAAACAAGACATATTTTTTGACTGTCAGGATTTATAAAGTGATTCTTGAGTAAGTCCTTGGGGCTAGTCAGCTATTCAGAGCTAAGGCAGACCATAATGAAGAATTCTATGATGGATTTTATAACAAATCCCAACTCCATAACTTCAAGGCCAGTTTCTCACCTGAGACTAAGATGAGATGCTTCCTAAGCACCTACATTTTGATTCAACAAGCCAAAAGCCAAATTAATCATCTTCCTTTCCTACCCCAATTACTTCTGCCCTTTGCTCCCTGTTTTACAAATGAAACTGCCATTAGCTCATGGATTCAAGCCAGAGATCTGGCTTTCATCCCACCCCTTCCACTCAGACCCCAGAGCTCATCCCATGGGGCTTTCTAGGACTTCCCACACCTGCCAATCTCCTCTCTGCAGCCACTGCTACTGTCTCTCAGACAGGCACCAGCATCACAACCTCTCAAGCTCCTCCTCTTCCGGTCTGGCCCAATCCAATGCTTGGTCCACTGAGTAGTCAAAAGTGGGTTTCCCAGTGCAAAATCTCTTATGAAATCATCCTCCCTTTTACAACACTGGTGGTTCCTCCATGCCCTCCGGATAACAGAGACTCCTTAATAGAGCTATGGGACACTCATTCAACAAGGATTTATTGAGCAGGTTCTTTGTGCCAGGTCCTGAGAATAAACATAAACAAGCACATATGATCTCTGCCCTCCTGAATCTCGGCTAGCAGGAGAGCCAGCACCACACACACAGCCACACTCATCAATGCCCAATCCCAAGCTGTGTGTGCACTGTGACAGGAAATGTGATACGAAATGAGAATGAGTAATGGGGGTGAGGAGACGGTTGCAAGGCTTCCCCAAGGAAGTGATGAGGTGGGTGGAGGAGATTTCCAGAAAGAGGGAACATCAACTATAAGATCTATCTGACAGGAGGGAGCATGTGTGTGAGAAACTGAAAACAAGGCCCCCATACCTGGGGTGGAGAGGGCAAGACCATGTTCAGTGTGAGCTGAGACTACAGCAATGAGAAGGGGCAAAATCACACAGGGCCACCAGACCATGCAGAGAATGATGCCCTCTTCCCCACTGTATGCAACTAAACCAATGTAGCTGGCATTCCAGATGAGGCTGAGATTGGGAAAATATAAGCCAGATCCTTGGACAAGTTGAGTTTGAGAGGGTTTGAATCATCCTAGAAAGATGTCATGTAGAAAGTAAATATCTGTCTAAAGTTAAAAGAAACACTGCAGCTGGAAGGAGACATTTGCTAAACAAGCCTTGTGTTTGGCCACTCTTCTTCACATCCCACATGCTCTTGCTCTACAGCAAATCAACCTACTTGCAACTTCTCAAAGCCCCTCATGCCTTTGGGAGCCTTGCATCCAGACCCTGCAATTCAGAACCGTTCTCTCTCTCTTTCCCTCCCTCTCTCTCTCTCTCTCTCTCTCTCTCTCTCTCTCCTCTGCTCATCCCCTAGACTCTGCTCATCCCCTGCTGATTATTACCTGCTGACCCCCTACTTGGTCCTTCAGAGCTTGGCTAAAATGCAGCCCCAGAAACCTGTCTTCCCAAAGCACCCAGGCTCGCCCCCAGAGTCATAGTGATCCTCCACACTGAGCTTGCCGACTCTTCTGTCTTTTCTCCTTACTAGAATCCAAGCTCTAGGGGATGTGCTTAGTAAATATTTTTAAGTAAAAGAATGATAAATTGCTTAATTATTGATTATTTGTGAGCCTTAAAACTGCAGAAAGACAAAAAGACAGAAAGAAAAGCTTACAAACAGCCAGAGGAAAAAAAGATGAAATCATTTTTGACAAGCAGTAACTAGACTCACATCTGATTTTTGATAAAAACTATGGAAGGCAGAATGATATATACAAAAAACTAAAGGAAATTAGTTGCCAAGCTAGTAGCACACTGTACCTGTGTAAAATGTTCCTTAAAAGTAAAAGTTAAATAAAGACATTCTTACACTAGCAAATGCCAAAGTATGCAAGTGGCAAGTGGACCTACACTAAATGAAAGGCTGAGAGGCTTTCTTCCAGCAGAAGGAAATATTCCCAGATGGAAGGGCAGAGACAGTAAATATATGGATACATACAAATAAAGACAGACTATATAAACCAGTACTTGTTATGTTTGGCCAAAGGGAGGAGAGGTACCTCTCTCTGGTCAGAACAGATAAGTAGTTGGAACTTGGAAAAAGAAGAGAAAAAGGGTTATTTAAAATCTGCTGTTTTCCAGATTTTTTTCTACCA
Source organism: Suricata suricatta (assembly GCF_006229205.1). Classification (NCBI taxonomy): domain Eukaryota; kingdom Metazoa; phylum Chordata; class Mammalia; order Carnivora; family Herpestidae; genus Suricata; species Suricata suricatta. The sequence goes on along the minus strand of NC_043713.1, from coordinate 57,892,175 downwards.
CCTAGTTACTATTCCTAGAGGTAAAGACTTCAGTTTCTGAGGATTTTTAATATACCATAACTTTATAAGCAAATTTATGAAATCCCACTGGTTCTACAGAGAGAAAAATGACTCAGTGACTCTGCACTAGCTCTGAGTCTGCAGTGGAATCTTCTCCCCCCTTCCCATTCAATGGCTCAACACAACAAGAGTTTATTTCTCACTGATGCAAGGTCCTCTGCAGGTCCAGGTGACTCTCCATGGCAGCTGCCCCCCACCCAAGTTTTGCCCAATCCATATCTTCTTGGCTTTCCTCATTCCCATGGCAGGGGGAGAGAAAGGGACACACAAGAGCACCAGCATAAAATGTTCTTTGTTAACCTGAAGAAGTCATACGGCCATGCATACTTCACGGAGGTAGGAAAATGGCTCCCCTAAGAACTGGAGACTCAAGAATTGAAAAGTTGCTCTCCAGTCTAGGATGATCCAATATTAATGCTAACTTTAATCAGACTCAGCATTCTGAAAGTTCACTGCCTCTGAATTAGTCTCAACACCACCAAGTATAATTAATTAATTAAAAACTAAAAATTTTAAAACTCACTAATTCCTATGACTCTATAAACCTGAAATTTACTTGTTATCTCTCCCTCCCTCCCTCTCTGTCTCTGTCTGTCTCTCTCTCTCTCTTATTCATTTTATTTGTGAAAACACATCATTCCTTTCTCATAAATGTCTCTTGAATTTACCCCCTTCCCCTTACAAAACTGCTTTCTCTCCTAGACTTATTGCTCTTTCTGCTTCCAGCCTCAACTCTATTTTTGGCACCAACTCCAAATCAGAATGTTGAGAATGTTATATCTCTTCTTAATACCCTTGGTAACTTTCTATTGCCTCAGTACAAAGTCAACCTCTACATGGCATAAAGATGCTCCATGAGCTGGCTCTTTTCTTTGCCCATCTTCAACATCACCTTTTAGCATCTACTCCATGCTTTGGCCATAACAAACAATTGTTGTTCCTTGAACCCTAATGCACTGGAAAATACCTTCTATCATTTTCACCACTGTTCTCTCAGCCTACCTGCCTGGTGAACACTTGCCCTTGTGTAAGAATCAGCTTAAAATCCACTCAGTGAAGCCACTTCTACCCTCTCCTCCATCTCCTGTGGTATTCAAAGGCCTGAGTCCTATTTACTTCTGTATACACAGCCTAGCAGAGTGTCTGGTGGAGTAAGTACTTTTAAATGTTTGTTGGCTGATAAATAAGTTAATACTAGCTCTTCCAGTTGGCATTCACAGGCTATGTCCCCAAGAACCTGGGTCCCTATTTGCTATTAATAAAAATAATAATAGAGATGCTTAACATTCATATGGTGCCTACAGTATGTCAAGTACTATGCTAGGTGCTTTTCCCATATGAATGCTCATAATCCCTCTAACTGCCCCAGGTGGGAACCAGTATGTATTACTCTTACTTTCCTGGTGAGGAACCCAGAGCACTGATTGGTAACTTACCAGGTTACACAGCTAGCAAGCAGCAGAGCTGAGATGTTGAACTCATGCTCTCCACCTTACTGACTCCAGGAAGAGCCAAAGACTGTGTCCTGATGGCCTCTCAGGGTCCACACATAGACCCTCTGGTGGAGACATTCCATACCCCATATTTGCCCAACATGCAGTGCAACTGTCTTCTGGAAGCAAAGAAGGGTGATCCTCTCCCCAGTTCATGTGTTGTTCCCTCCATGTCTAGAAGGGACAATGGAGGTGTCTTTGGCAGTTTGCCATAGAGCTCTGCTTTTACCCTTATTGATTCTCAAATTGACAGAAGGACTTGCTAAGGAGATATTAAAAATTCATGAGGAAAAGACTCAGTCTCCTTCTGGTAATAATAATGAACATATAAGTAACAAGTACAAAGCAGAAAGTCTTCTAAAAACATATACATACTAATTAATTTAATCCTCTTAATAACCACTGTGCTGCAGCGGATACCATCACCAGCCCCTGTTTATCAGATAGGGAAATAATGCAATCTGACCATTGATGACTTTGCCAAAGGTCATATGATACCTAAGTGGCAGGGCAGGGATTCCCACCCAGACATGTATGGCTGAGGGTGCTGGTGGTATCTGGCCTCTCCAGGACACTGGGCCGTGTCATTGCTGATCCAGGGAGGCACAACTTGCTTAGCTCACCTTCTGTGCCTTAATGCTCTCATCTTCCTTCCCTTGAAAGCTCAGAGCTGTGCTACTTCATGCCTTCTCCCATCAGCGCTGCCCTGGGTTTTCTACATGTATGCCTCCACTGTGATCTGTTCTCTTTTTTATGAGGAAATCAAGTTTGCGTTTTCCTCCCATTTGCGCTGACCCATTCAGATGGTCTTTCCAGGAATTTCCTGTCCAATTGGCTAATTATTTTCTATAGTCATCAAGAATGAAGGCTGAGGATGGGAAGTTCTTCAAGCCTTGTGTTAAAGGAGGTTTGAGTCGCCTCTAGTCCACATATGCCAAACTGATATGAATTGTAAGGATGTGTAAAAATGCACATACACAGTTTTCATTAACTTGTTCCCTAGAATAAAAAGATAGTCAAGAAGTCCTTTGCCAGGTACATCCTCTGCAGAATAGAGCCCAACTTGCCTTTAAGTGAGAGGAACAGCATCTGGAAGCAGTTCACTGCCATGTTTTATTAGAATATTCAGATCACCTCATGAGAGACCCTGGAGACACAGAGAGTGGATGAAAGTTATCGGTCCTATTGACATTGATCCTAGACCATCTGTATCCATCTTAATTTGTAATCCTGGCCTTTCAATAACTGATAACTATACAGACTTCAAATGAGTTCTAACTTTGTTTTCTAGGACTTATGTAGGATACAAATCTTAATCAAATGGTCTGTTGTTATCTCTGAGCCCCCAGACCAGTAAGAAACCAAACTCATGTCAAATAACCCCTAAGTTTTCATGATGTTTTGTGAAGCATGAATGACAGCAGTTAAGACAGATTTTTCTCTGATGGGGAAGGAGATGACCACATGACTCTGAGACCTTCTCAATCCCCCAAGGTTGAGTGGGAAATAGAATATGGGAATCATAAATAGATGATGGGAATAATTGCTGTGACTATACTTTAACTCTGCAGCAGCTCTGACCTCTTATTCCTCTTAAACCACAATGTCACATCAGGTCATAATATGTGACCAATTACCCTCATGGTGGTCACAAAGGAATACAGGAGACTGGGTCAGTTTTCATAAAGCACTTCCCCTGCCCAAAGATGTGACAATTTTCAGTTATGACTTGTTTTGTCCATATTTGTTTTAGGGACAAATGGAAGGGAAAAGGGCCCAAGAAAAGTCAGCTGTTCCCTTCACTGGGTGGTGCCACATGGTAAAAATCCTCTGGAGAAAGTTCTCTTCTCTGGAGTTTAGAAACAGAGCCTCACCCAAGGAGTCCCTGCATCCTTGACCTTGCCTGCATACCATGCTTCCTTGTTGAATCATGCAAGGTGGTGTGTAAGAGCATATGGGCAGGCTTTGGATGAACACAACTGTAGTATTTACATTTATCTCACAACAGGCATGGTTAGTTAACCCACTTCTGGATTCAGAGCCATACGAAATGTTCATAATGCAAAGCACATCAGATACTTCTGTTACCATATGTGGTTTTAAAGGTACTCTTCATTCCACTCTAATAATTACAGGAAGATATTTGGGGACCACCAGTAGACTAAACGTTATAGTATAATCTTTATTTCTCTAGCTTATGGTCTCTCAACTTTATGCACATTTTTAAAAAGACATGTTTATTTTTTCTTGAACTTTTGAATTTGGGACTGTTGCATGTTTCTCTCTTCATTCCTGTAAGTAGTCCTTCTCTGGTTGTTGTTTTTCTATATCTGAAGTTACTTATTATTTCTTAATCTTGACAAAAAGAAATCCCTCATAGGTTAGAGTCAAATTATAAACAGTATTATTATTATCTGGGGGAGAGGAGCAGAAATTTCTGGATGTATGAAGTTTATTCATTAGAAAATAATACTGTGTGTCCTCCAATATTTGGTCAAATGTGACCTTGGCTACTCCTACATTCTATATCACTTCAGAAAGTATTCAGCAAAGAAGAACTCAACCCTCTGACATTTTATTGCATCCCAAAGAAACCCTATTCTGTCCATTTTAGGGAATAGTGTAATATGGAAGAGAAAGGTATAGACTATACACATGGGATCAAATCTTGGCATCATGTGACCTTGTCAGAAGCTAGCCTTTCCAAGCCTTAGTTTGTTCATTGACAATAATATCACCTGACTCACAAAGTTATTGTCAGGATAAAATGAGATAATAGGAAGAATTTACTCTGTATGGAGACTGCAACATGTAAGTGTTAATGAACGTTAGAAGTAGTAGTACCATTTTAATGACCTGAAAAAGATTATTACTGACTTTGGTCTATAAGGCATTTAATGTCATGATGTCACAGCCACACACATCCACCCTTTCCCAGTACTACTGCGGCCATCTTGCCATTGGTAAATTGGTAAATTAGTAAATTCTTAAATTCTATGGTTCCCTGACCTGGTACTTTGTGTTCTCTTTTAGGCTTCCAGACAAGGATCTAATAAAAAGTTCGTGGTTTCTAAAAAGTTCTTACTTTGAGTGACAAGGTCTGTATTAGAACATGCCAACACCAATAAGATCCTTTTTGGTGAAACGTCTCCAGTGATACTCAGATGCCACTGTTCAGGAAGAGTTCAGCAAGAGCAAAAGAAAGCAGATTCATCCTCCAAAGAGAACCCAGGCAACAGATGGATGCTGCTAAGTACTGCCCGTTGGTGAGAGAGAGAGAAGATGACTTGGAGCTAGCCTGATAATCAGCAAGCCTATATTTTCAAACTCAGGTCAACAGCACAACATCTATTTATGTCATGTTAGATTTCACCCTTTAATGCAGCATACAGTCACTAGAAAGTGTTCTTTTCTCCCCTACCTTCCCTTTGTAGGCATAAATTCCCCCTTATACAGATCAACTCTGCAGTCATGATTGGGTCCACCCTGAGTCAAAACAACCAGGCCTTTCATCTGAGAGGAAAAAAAAAATCTATCCCAATCCATTGTGTGAAAATTGGATGGACCTCAAATTGTTTTCATTGAATTTTGTATTTTTTACCATATATATCTGCATCTTTTGTAAATGGTTTGGAGGCCAACTTGTTTGTATCTAAAACAATAGTACCAACATTGAATTTTAAAAATAAAAATAAAGGAAAATAAGAAAAAGTAGTAAAACCAAAGTTTGCATTGGAAATAGTCCACTAGGAAGTCCTACAGAATTGCCTGAGGCATCTCAAAACTTGGCTCTACTCTACTTATGACCAAGGCAAAGCTTGGACTCTCATAAGCGAAATCTGCAGGTTTCGATTATATTCATGTAAGAATGACCAGTGCTGCATGGGGAAAGTTCTGGGGAAGCAGCCCTGTATAGGGACCTCTAACTATCCTTTAATAATATTCATGCCCCAGAGGGAATGAAAGGGTCTAATGGTGGTGTGGCCCCTGCCAAGTAGCGAGAGATTCTGATCAAGCTCACAGGAAAAGGCCAGCAGCCAGTCGTGACCTCACACAATGTGGCTCTGGCCTTTCAACTTTTTCATTAAAGAAGCCATTTTTCACCAAAGTATCCAAGAGGCTTTCAGGGTGGGCGGGGGGCTGTCTGTGGGCGGGGCCGAGACGGGTGGGTGGGGCGGACTCTCACACCTGCTCTGCACTAGCGGGCAGCGCCGCCCAGCGCGGGGCAGGTGCGCTGGCTCCGCCCCTGTGCGCTCCCAAGGAGCCAGGGCCAGAAAGAGCGGCTGTCCCTGGGGGGCCGCTGGAGGGCTCTAGGAAGACAGGTGCACCCCAGACAGCGCTTCACCTCGCAGTAAATTCCATAATTACAGGTCACCGAGTGGGCGCCCCTTTGAAGTGAAGGACTTTCTTGTTCCTGCGGCAGATACAATTTGGCTGAGATATCAAATGCAGATAGTAAAAATTTAATTAACAAATCAAAGCCTTTATCTGGAGTTTTCAGAACTGTGGCCAACAGTTTTCTTCAATCTCAAGAGCTCCAGTCAGAGCCGAAGAGAAGAAAGCAGCGCCTTTGTAGTGCAGAAAACGTACAACTTTTCCTGATGATTGCTCTCACAGATAAGGCTCCTCTTAACTGCCTGCTCCTTCAGGAAAAGGCTTTGAGGCTCCTCTGCAAAGGGGTTGCATTTTTGAGAGCCCTTTGACACTTTGCTCTGGTTAACCCTTTATCTTCAGAGCCCAGGATGGTTCTCCCAGCAAGCCAGACTGTAGGAGATGATGCATCTCCCTTGTGTGGTTGTGTGGATCAGCAACACACCCAGGACCTAAAAACATAATCAACCCGGACTTTCTTAGTAGAAGCCTATTGTGGACTTGGTCTTAGAAGAGACAGAGATAAAGTAGTGTTAATTACTTACAGATAACAATTTACTTCCACATCAGCCTTGCAACAAATTCACAAGGGCCAATGCCATCTACTGCAGCTGCAGCTGGAGAGAAACTGAGACTCCAAAAAGTAAAGAATGTATTATGCCTCCTTGTCCAGACAGAACTCTTGTGAATAAAGCAAGAGGAAATGATGCAAGGTAATGTGTAATTAACATGTAATTAGAACATCAGAATCCAAATTTGGGTATGTGTACTATACATACCTATCTGTATAAAGTAAAATTATCAAGGTGTCATCTCTGAATGCGATTAAAGGTGATTTTTATTTCAATATTTTGATATGCTTTGCTCTAGCTTTCAGCTTTTCTAAATTAACATGGGTCAAATTCATAATAACAAATTACTACAAAGGTTAATTGAACTCTCAAAAGCAGAGACTAATGGCCCCAGTGACTGGCTCCCAATGCTGAGAGCACATGGTTTGGGATTAATTGAACAAGACAGGGTTGAACTGGATGGAATGGAGAAGGAATAGTGCTCACTCAAGATTGCACACATAGGAAATGAAGTAGATCTGGAAGAGTAATGCAAAGGAGAATCAGGGAGCTGTCTCTAGGAAACAGCTATAAAGACACAAAAGTGAGACCAGATTTGGCTAGAGGAAATTTAGGAAGATCCCCCCTCATATCACTCCCTTTTCCAGTGTCCAGGGAATGAACATAACCTGGAGGATTCTAACTACACTTCTCCCTTGAATCATGCAGGGGTTAGGGGCACAAAGAGAAAGGCTGCGGCTGCAGAGAAAGGCAGAGAGAGAGAGGGAGACACAGAATCCAAAGCAGGCTGCAGGCTCTGAGCTGTCATCCCAGAGCCCAAAGTGGAGCTGGCACCCACAAACTGAGATCATGACCTGAGCCGAAATCAGACACTTAACCACCGAGCCACCTAGGCACCCCTTAATAGCCTACTCTTGACCAGAAGCCTTGCTTAACACCAGAAACTGTTACTTAACAGATATTTGGTGTGTTATTTGTATTATATACTGTATTCTTACATTAAATAAGGTATAGAAAAGAAAAGGTCAGTAAGGAAATCATAAAGAAGAGAAATACATTTACAACACGGTATTATATTTATTGGAAAAAAATCCATGTATAAGTGGACTCACACAGTCCACACTCATGTTGTTCAAAGTCAACTGTATTATTCTTTAGTCCACCATCCTTTATGCTGCTCATGTTGGCTCAGTCATTTGGTGAAGAGTGGAAGTGATAAGGAAGCATGAAGAGGGAGAGAGGAAGCAGCCCCTGAGACCTGAAGCACAGGGGCAGAGCAGGTCTCCCCATTTGATTTGATAGCAAATGCATCTCATAGATCATGTCTAAATGAGGCTAAAACTGGGATTACTTTAGTCATTCTATGACACCAATATATTTGGATGTGGACAGTGAGGATACATAGGTAGGTTGTCAGGAAGAGGGAAAGGGTAGGATGAGACAACGTTAAGTTGGCCAATTCAGAAGCAGCATAACTTAAGGACTTTTATGATTGCATGGAAGCAGACAGAGCTCCTCACCGCTGTGTCCCAAGTCTGAGAACACGTCGGTATTGCCAAGCCATCTTGGGAAGCTTGTCTCTTGAAGGGAAGTGCCAGATTAGACTGAGACCACCATGCCCAAGGCCGCCAGAAGGAAAGTCTGGAAGCAGCTGACCAAAGGAATTCCCTTCCAACTCTATACTGCAACCCCAACCCTTTGCCCACCATCATCCCCCTGGGAAGTTTCCACCCCGACCACTAGAATGTTTCATTTCTGAACATAAATATGATCTAAGATGCATTTAACAATTAAAGCTATTTATAACCACCATGATCCCTCTTTTAGATGACCATCTTGTTGGAAAGACAAAAGAAAATGCCTATTCTGAACCAATCCCACCCTGCTACCGTCCTGCAGGGAGATCCATTACCTGACAGGAGTGTACGTCTACTTGTGCAACGAGCTCTACCCATAAACTGTCAGCTCCCTGGGATGGGGCAGAAAGTGAGCACTGCAGCACTCAAGAGGGAGGATGAGCCTGTCTGCCTGAATTACCAAGAAAGTTTCCAAAGAGAAAGCATTTGAAATGGCTGCCCAGTGATGATATCAGGAAAGGAGACCTGAAGGCAGCCCAGTCTAATGTTTTCACGAGTGCTGAGTAGGTTATGAGAGGAGCCAGTCTTAAAACACCTTTACATGTTCGTGCTAAACTTGAGGGGAAAGAGTTATTTGCTCGGCTACGATAGTATCTGAGTTTAGGTCGATGATAAAGCTCACAACACCACACCAACAACAGCAGCTACTCTTTATCGAGCACTGACTCTGTGCCAGACACTGTAGGAAGTCTTTTGCAGCTATTATCTCATTAGACTTTCCTAATGCTAAATTCCTATCATAGCTCCATTTAACAGATGAGAAAACTGGGGCCTATGGAGATAGGTAAGTTTCTCATGTGCATACAGCAACTAACTGGCACAGCTGGAGTAGAACTGGTGCCAGAATGTGCACTTCAGCACTTAGCCATCCTGCCTCCCTAGTGCAATAAAGTATGGAAGATACAAGTAAGAATTCAAATCAACTCTGGAAGGAGATTCTTGGGAGATTCACTGGGGATCAGAGGTGACTCTCAGGGTTGGAGAGAAAGTGACATGAAATGTGGTGTCACTGAAGAGGCCAAGAGTCATCATTTCCTTTTTTTCCTCTAAGAGAAGTCAGTCTTGCAAATAATCCAATTCAGAGGGCATGACTAACAGCACATGTGTGTGGCCCTGAATGACCACAGGTGATATACAACAGGAATCTGAAGGGCCCCCAAAGAGGCCCAGACCCTCAACCTGAGAAGCATGAACATCCACAGAATAAAATCCGGTGGCCCCCTCCTACACTGTTGGTGGCAGTGTAAACTGGTGCAGCCGCTCTGGAAAACAGTGTGGAGGTTCCTCAAAAAACTATCCATAAAACTCCCTTATGACCCAGCAATAGTACTGCTAGGGATTTACCCAGAAGTGCTGATGCATAGGAGCACATGTACCCCAATGTTCATAACAGCACTGTCAACAATAGCCAAATCATGGAAAGAGTCTAAATGTCCATCACCTGATGAGTGGATCAAGAAGATGTGGTATATATACACAATAGAGTATTACATGGCAATGAGAAAGAATGAAATTTGGCCATTTGTAGCAAAGTGGATGGACCTCGAGGGTGTCATGCTAAGCGAAATAAGTCAGACAGAGAAGGACAAAAACCATATGTTTGCACTCATAGGTCTAACAGCACAACAGGAGAAACCTAATGGAGGACCAGGGGGACGGGAAGAGGGAAAGAGAGTTGGGGAGAGAGAGGGATGCAAAACTTGAGAGACTATTGAATACTGAAAATGAACTGAGGGTTGAAGGGGAAGGGGGAGGGGGGAAAAGAGGTGGTGGTGATGGAGGAGGGCACTTGTGGAGAAGAGCACTGGGTGTTGTATGGAAACTAATTTGACAATAAACTATTTAAAAATAAATAAATAAAATAAAATAAAATCCAGTGGCCTGGGGAATTTGGGATTCCAAATGAAAATTCTGACTTGATGTTTGTTACCTGTCATTTTCCCTCTGGGAGGTGTATATACACAGTATGAGGGTTTGTCCCATAGTTAGTAACCCCCTGGTTGACACACTCAGTAATAGAAAGCTGATGGGAGAATGTCATATCTGTCTACAACTGTCTTTTAGGTGGATCGATACCAAAAGGCTGTGCCAACTGCAGAGGCTCCAGGGCCTGCTGGCCAGACAGCCACACCACAGAGTAGGGTTTCTCATCCTGGGCTGTGACTTCAGGAAGGGGTCAGGCCACTGGGCACAGAGCTACCCAAAGGCCTCCTCTTGCCCCTCCCCCAGTTCTTTCTCCTGCTCCCTCCCCTCCTCGAGAGCCTGCCCCTCCTGTCTCCAACCCTACAAACACAGCATCAGAAACAATACAAAAATCATGACCTTGGGGAGGAGTTTGCAATTAAGAGTCAGGGGTCCTAGACCAGCAACGTGATCTTATATAATAAGACAAGCAAAGGCAGTGGCTAAGAAGTGGAGTAGAGGTTTTTGCAAACTCCCAATGCAAAGAGAACCTGCACTCAGCAAAGAGAACAGGCCTTGGGAAGCAACTCACATTGTTCATTTGAATCCCACAAGGCTACACTCGAGGAGCAAGAGGGAACCAGGAATGGACCAGCTTCATACGGACTGCCACCAGCTTGGCCCCTGAATCACCTCAGTCCTCAACTGGATCAAGACACCCAGTAGCCTCTGAGAAGCAAAAGTAAATCTTTCAGGTGGAAAGAAACAGTTCCAGGTATGAACCCAGAAATGTGGGAGGACACAAAGAGGAATGAGTGTGGAGGTCAAAAGAAATGAATACTAACTATATAATACAATAATCCTACCCTGAAGAGATTAAATATGCAAAATTAAAGCACACAACAATAACATAAGAGGAGAGAGAGAGAGAGAGAGAGTGTGTCCGATATTAAGTTTTTTAAATGTGATGTAAGTCCCTGACATTAGGCTTTTGATTGCCTGGCATCCTTTTCAAAAACATCTATCTATGGGGCACCTGGGTGGCTCAGTCGGTTAAGCATCCAGCTTCAGCTCAGGTCATGATTTCATGGTTCGTGGGTTCGAGCCCCATGTCGGGCTTTGTGGTGACAGCTAGCTCAGAGCTTGGAGCCTGCTTCAGATTCTGTATCTCCCTCTCTCTCTGACCCTCCCATTTTCATGCTGTCTCTCTCTGTCTCTCAAAAATAATAGAAAAAACATTTAAAAAATTCAAGAACATCTATCTGGAGTAAACATACTGCCAGCTATATACCACAGCTACTAGTAAATCAATGAGGTATGGAACTAGGACGCACCCAGAAGTTTAAAAGGAAGTTATTTTAAAAAGCCCTGGGTAACCCAGATAACCAACCATTTATGTGACCCTGATTTTCCTTTCTCCTAGCCTAATTCCTGGATGCAAAGTGAACCTGCAAAACACTAGGCACCCTTGGGCACCTAGGTAGTTCAGTCAGTTGAGCATCCGACTCTTGATTTCAGTTCAGGTCATGATCCAGGGTCCTGGGATCAAGGCTCAGCTCTGTGTTGAGCATGGGGTTTGCTTAAGATACTCTCTCTCTCCCCCTTGGCCCCTCTCCCTTACTTGTGCATGTGCTCTCTCCCTAAAATAGATAAAATTAAAAACAACAACAACATAGGCACCCTTCCCTTGATCCCAATAAAGGCAGGGCTTCAGTTCTGCTCTATCTTTCTTACTCTCCTTCTCTCTCCCTCTTCCTCCCCACCAGTGACCTTACTGGGTGGCCCTGGGCATGCAGTGCATCCTCCATGACTTGTGAGTAACAAACCTTGATGTTTCGAAGTTTTCTGATGGTGGTTGCTGAAGTGCATCCTGCAATCCTAAAAAATCCACAAGGGCCATTCCAGTCACAACGTTGGTTATAGCTGGGGAAATGTCTGTAAGGGCTTACCACCAGACCTACTGGCTCAGATGAGCACCTCAGGCATCTATAACCAAGAGCATCACTATCAATATACTAAGATCCACAACAATGGAGTTAAAGTATCCTAAGTTCCTTCTATTCTGAAAGGGATAAAAGAATTGGTTTATATTAGACTTTAGTGAGTCAGGGAAGGATATTATCATTTCTATAATAGCCACTAAAAGAACACAAAAGCAATATGTAACTAACCTAAAGAAAAGCAAAAAAAGAAAGAAAAAGGAACATAAACAGGAAAACAATAGGAAACAAATAGTAAAAGGGTAGATTTTAACCAAATGATATCAGTAATTACACTAAATGTAAACGTATATTTCAGTTAAAAGACAAAGATTATCAGCTGGAATGGGGAAAAAATATTGATGCCTATTGATGAACCATGCCTTAAATGTAACAGTAAAGAAAGACTGAAAGGATGGGAAGGATTCAACATGCAAACAATAACTAAAGGAAAGCTGGCGTATCTGTCCTAATATTACATACTTTAAGACAAGAAACATTCCCAGAGATAAAGAAAAATTTCATAATAATTTGCCTAATAGAAAATAATCATTTTACCAATGTTTCAATAAGGAAGAAGTCAAGCCATAGAGTGGAAGAAGCTATTTTTCATGCATCTACATGACAAGGGACTCTTAAATTTGGAAAAAAGAAAGGACTTCTACAAGAAAATAAGAAAAAGAAAATAGTACAATTATCTTTTAAATGGGCCAAATCTTTTTTTTTAATTTTTAATGTTTTTATTTATTTTTGAAAGAGAGAGAGACAGACCATGAGCAGGGAGGGTCAGAGAGAGAGGGAGACACAGAATCTGAAGAGAGTCTCCAGGCTCTGAGCCAGTGGTCAGCACAGAACCCAAAGCAGGGCTCAAACCCACGAACTGTGAGATCATGACCTGAGCGGAAGCCGAACACTCAACCGAATGAGCCACCCAGGCGCCCCTAAATGGACAAAATCTTAAATAGGCACTCTACCATAAAAAAATATATATGTGAATGATCAATAGACATATAAAATGATACTGAATTTTATTAATTATCAGGGAGGTTCTAAGTACATACCCCACTTAATGACTAAAGTTAAAGACATACAGTACCAAGTGCCAAGTGTTGACAAGGATATGAAACATATGAAACTCTCAAGCCCTGCAGAGTGAGTTTATGTGTTGGAGCAGACCTTTGAAAGCTGTGTCATGGTATACATCAAAGTTGAACGTGCATATACCTTATGACTAAGCAATTACACTCATAGGTACATAGGTGACAGAAATATGTGTACATGACCACCATAGACATGTTCAAGCCAACTTTATTCATAGCATTCCAAAACAGGAAATAATCAAAATGCCCAGTAACTAGGGAATGGATTAATACAGTGTCTATAGTATATCCATACAATGAAACTCTGCTTATAAATGAAATGAAAAGGGGTGAACTTCTACATCATACAACAACCTTGATGTACCCCAACAGTGTAGATGAATCACAAAAGCATGATGTGAGAGAAGGGGGACAGTGGTCACCTTGAGGGAAGTAGGTAAAGATGGAAAGGGGACTCTAGGAGTTTCTGAAATGTTCTATTCCTTGATCTTAGAGCTGGCTACACAGGTAAGTTCAGTAGTAAAAAGTCCTTGTGCTGTATGCCTAACAGACATGCACTTTTCTGTGTGGATGTCATTCTTCAATTTAAACAAAAAGTTTATTTTCAGTAAGTCTAACCTATCCTGCAAGAGGAAGAATCTCTGGAGGTTTGCATCTTTCTCAGAATCCGTGATCAAGAGCATAACTGGGCTGGGCCCTTTATCCCAGGGCCATGGACGTTTACAAATCCTGCACTCTCTCTCAGGTGCTTCCCAGACCCAGCTTTTGGAGTTGAGTTCATGATGAGCTAGTTTCTCTGTCACCAATACCCAGGGTCCTGGGGCAACAAATCAAACTCAGGCTAAGGAAAGTAGGGTGGTGGTAGTGGTGGTGGTGGTATTGGTGGTGGTGGTGGTGGTGGTGGTGGTGGTGGTGGTGGTGGTGGTGACAAAAAGTCCTTGATTTTTGAGAGTAGTCGTACCCTGTGTGTGTTGCAAAATTATATTCGCTAGTAAATGAAGTACTAATTTGATTGAGTTGCAACAGGCATGGGTCAGAAAAAAAACAATAATAATAATAATTGTATCTGCAGGCATGGCAAAATGATGACATTGGTCTCCTTACACTCCTTTCCAGAATTTGTTTCCTAAGTGAACAGCTGAACAGTCGAATTAATGACCTCAAATTACTGAGGTGTGAACTTCACTGTGAATTTGGATCTTCAGCTGGTGAGACCTGGTGAGGAACAGACAATGGGAGGGAAACTTGGTTTCCTGAAACTGAATTGGCTGTTATCCAAGTGAGAGAGTTAGGGTCCAGGGTCATATGTGTCCTACATCCCTCTTCAGCAGCCTGCTGTGCCCTGCCCCCAGAACTTGATGTGAACATTAACACTGACACACAGTGAAAAGTGTCAGTTCCAGAAAGCCAACTTGATGGGGAAGGAGAGGCCCCAGACCCCTTGGAAGGGTAGCGAGAATTAGAAGTTTTTAGTTATGTGAATCTAGGCCCTGGTTTTAGGGATTAAGGGCTGGTACACCAGCTGGATGACTTTCTATATATATAATAATATAATATATAATTCAGGAAGGGAAGCTGGGGTGAGGGAGTTGACAAGAAGTCAGCAAAAGGTAAAATGAGAGCGAGCTGAGCCCAGCCTGCAAAAGTGGAAGCAGCAGGAGGTTTTAAGAGTGGCCATTATGCCGTTTAAGTAGGCTGTGTGTTGTGCAAGGGTGCAGCATCTCTGCCCACTGCACTATCTGCAAATCAGTGATGAAAGCCTATTACACACATGCCCTGTGTCAGCAGTGCTGGGAAGAGGGAATTCCAGTTCCAGTGTGGAAGGAGCTGGAGAAGAAAAAGAGGCAGCCTCACAGTGGAGGGGAGAGAAAGAGAGCCATGTTGCCGCAGGACAGTAGAGCAAGGGTTGGCCAGGAGGACAGCTGTGCACCTGTACTGGGGAAGCAGGTAACCAAGGCGCTCTAAGCCTGCCAGGCTGCACTCATGGGTCATAGAGAGAATTGGGTGAGAAGACACAGAAAACATGCCAGCATAGTGGCTCAGACCTAGCCAAGAAAAGGGAGTGATCATTATCTTTCTTGATCCTTGAAGTACCTTCCTCTAGTTTCTGCCTTTTTCCTAAGTCCCAGCTGGCTAAGGAGCCATCTTCTTCAACACACCCACCCTCCCTCCAGGCTCTCCTGGCATCCCTGCCCCTTCCTAGCTCTCCCAGGAGAATCCTGCTTTAAGCACAATATTCTTTTCTGTTTATATATTTTTATGTATTTTGAGAGAGAGAGATCATGTAAGCAGGGGAGGAGCAGAGAGAGTGGGAAAGAGAGAATCCCAAGCAGGTTCCACATGTCAGCACAGAGCCCGACACAGGGCTTGAACTTACGAACAATGAGATCATGACCTGAACCAAAATTAAGAGTTGGATGCTTAATTGACTGAGCCACCCAAGTGCCCCTCAATACAATATTCTGCCTTCAGACCCTGCCACTGCCCACCGTTGACCACAGGGGTCTACAATACCAGAAGAGTCTTCACTCTGAGGCTTGAGTAGGGAACTAAATCATCATGGGGCCTAGGGGCCAGAAGAAGAGTTTTGCCACATACCTAATACCTAATCAGACAACCTGCAAGGAAGATGTTTTCTTGTCAATCAAGCAGTCTCACACCTTGGAGAATTTAATCTTTTTTATTCTGCTTCTGCTTTCTATTTCAACATTGCTCAACAAAACCCCAGTAACATTTAAAAATATCCTCAGATGGAGGCAAGCCCCCCTGCCCCATGATCAACCTGGTTTTGCACTTTTCAGGAGGGTGACATTGAGACAAGTTCTGTTCACTACATCAACAGTGATGATGAAAAGGGTTGGAGAGGTTGCATTGTTGCCTGCCAGGAAATCTGTGAAAACTATTTTCTTTTTTGCTAAGAGGTAAAATATTTATGTCTTTAATAAGCACAGTGTCTGAGACATAAGTGTACTTATAAATAGCTACACCAAAAATGTGCGTATACGCACTACTTAAAAGGAACATGAAGCCCTCCCTGTATTCTGATTTTTCCCCAGCTCATGGCCCGTGGGGTGCAAGATAGCTGCTACCATAAACTTTAGAACAACTCTGCATCCTCCACAGCCACCAGGCCTTGAGAGGGGAGGTCCCTAACTGCCCTATTTGTCATGGACACCCTTCTTCCAACATGGCGGTTTCAGACCAGGTAGAGACAGCATTCCACATAAACATAGCTTTTGTCATGGGTACACTGAACTGTGGGTTTCGTGCCGGGGGTCAAGGTGATCAGGAGACCTGGGCATTGAATAGAGCTGGCTGTGTATCAGGTGGAGATTCTGGCTGCGTGTGCCTATCCACGTAGAGACATCCTCCAGGACATTTCTGAGCTCCCCCAGAACAATTATAATGCTGTGCAAACACACACACCCAAACATGACTGTCTAGTGGATAGGTCAGAATAAAGCATTCATCTGACCATAACCACCAAACCACTCAGTACAGGGAGCTCAGATTACAGAGACTGTGAAACCTGAGTAAAATTTGAAGGACCCAGGACACTTTCACCAGCCAATCTCCCTTCTTTACTGCCGAGTTAATGGAGATGTGAAAGAAAACGTGTGTTGGCACCAGAAACAGTTATGTGACCCAGGGCCTATGGGCTCAGCAGATCACAGCCGGGATCACACATAAAGCTCACAGGACAGAGGCTGCTGAGGCCATTAAAAGTATTGAAAGAGATTTCACTGCCATGGAAAAGTAAACAAACACAATTCAATAAAGAATACATAGATGTCTAGAATTCTTCAGGAGTTGGCAAAGTCCCAAAGCACTCCAGGAAGTATTTTTGGCATTCAGTGTCTGTTCTGTGTGCATGCACACATCATCTCTCTGGGATAGGTTTGGGCAAATCGAATAAAGCCCTCCAGTTCCCTGATTTATAGGTGGAATGGCCTTTGAGTTGGCCCTTATCCACACCCAGAAGTTAATCCTGTGATTTTTCATATGCAATTGAGTGGAGTGGGGGGTAATATAAAATAAACCCCAAGCCAAACACCCATATCCTCACTGAAAGTACATGAACATAAACAGATCTTTATTTGACACATGAGTAGCTGTAGTGTTTATATTTAGACTTGGACCCAGGAAATTTTATGTACAAGTTTTCAAATGAAAATGTTTTGTGTAAAATTTTGACAAAGCATTATTAAAATATTTTTAAATGAGAGATAAATCTTAAAGCAAAAGTTGGTAATTAAGAGTTTAAACCTCTTCCATTTTAAACATTATAAAACATAATTATATACTGTTCTTACAGATTCCTACAGATATTTCTAGGGTCTTCCCAATGTATCCCTGAGGTTCCCAAGAGAGGGACTCTGTCTCTACCTCAATAAACAATGAGCTTGAACACAAACCTGCGACAGATAGGGCCTCAGGAGGGCAGAGGTGTGCTTGCCTCCAACGTGGCAGATAGGGAAAACATGCAAAATTGTCAGGAACGGGATAGAACTATCAAAGGCACATAAGATAGTTACAAACTTCATAAAATGTACATTTCTATTCTACTGTTCTGCAACAATGAAAAGCTGCAACTTTCATCAGGATGGCCAACAAAAGCTACCAGGTCTCTGGGGTGAGATAACAGAACTGCCTCAGGCCACCTGGTGGTTTGCCTGCTGCCTGAACACACACACACACACACACACAGAGGTCAACTCTCACACAACTTTGTTTCACTCCATAGGAAAACATTTTACTTCTCCTAGAAATGGGATATTTCCAGGAGGGTCAGTAAGAGTTGCTTTCTGGATAAATTGGCATATGGGAAATGTCCAAATTTCTTGGTAGTGATCTTTCCAGAGGAGCAATGGTTTCTGTGTCACCCATTCTCTCATGCTGTCACTCTTCTCTGGCTCCAGCTCCCTCTGTCCTTCCCACTGTTGCCTCCCCTGACCTGGGTCTGGATTTTTGAGAAAGGCTGGACACACATCACCTGTGAGCCATAATTATAAGAAACAACAGTGCCTCCAAATGTAAACATGGTTCAGAACCATGGAAGACAGGACTCAGGTGGATGTGGCAAATCATATACACGTACTTGCCTGTATATGAGTTAAATACTTGTATGGGTGCATGTGATGATATATAGATAGATAGATTGATAGATGATAGATAGTAGATAGATAGATGATAGAGGATAGGTAGATAAATAGACACATACATACATACATACATACATACACACAGCGGCAAGTTAAAAACATATATAAATATGTAGTTGATACTTGAGCAACATGGGTTTGCACTACACAGGCCAACTTAAAGCAGATTTTTTTTTCAATAAATATACTACAATCCTGTAAATGTATTTTCCCTTCCTTTGATTTTCTTAACATTTTCTTTTCTCTAGCTTACTTTGTGGTAAGAATACTTTATTATATTGTAAGAATATAATATATATCACATACAAATTGTGTTCATCAACTTTTGTGGTCAGTCAGGCTTCTCTAGTCAACAGTGGGCTATTAGTAGTTAAGTTTGGGGGGAGTCAAAGTTATACGAAGATTTCTGGCTGAATAGGTGCCCAGCACTCCTAACTCCCACATAGTTCAAGGGCCAACTCCGTGTAAATTGTCTAAATAACATTATTCCTCTGTCTATGTTTGAATACTCAACAACTCTTAAGCAATGGATATGTGGCTTCTGTTTGCTGAGATAACTGAATCTAAAATTTATCATTTGTAACTTCAGTAAAAACCTACTGTCTGTGCTTTCCTTAATGAGGAATGTCATTAGAATTTTTCTTACACCTCACTACAAATTTGAGTCAGAGAGAAATCTTCCTACAATAGGTAACTAGGAATTAGAAGGAATCAAGGATAAGGATGTTTTTGGTATGCACAGTGGAAAACAGATTTCCTTACATAAAAAGCATGGATCTGTGAAAGATAAAAGATGGTAGCTGGTGTGTGTGCACTTCCAAACAGAAAGGGGAAAAAATGGTGGTCAAGACCTTAGTTAAAGAGATTTTCACATCAACCACCAGGTGATTCATCTGCAGAGAACTTGGGTAAAAATAACAGCAGTGATAATAATATGTAATGTTGATTGAACACTTACTGTTTTTCCAGGCACTCTAGGGAAAACTTTTTCTATATTAACTCATAGGAAAACATTGGAAGATTTTGAAATAGGCAGAAGAGATTACTGAACACCTTTTCATTGGAATACCAGATACTCCTTTGCGGATGTTTGCCTTTGACTAGACTGTTTCACAACTCAGTAGAGATAAAGGTTAGCTGAGAGTAATACAACTTATTCTTATCCACAGAAGTGTAGGTTGTATCCAATGGAATGCCATTGATTACCGTCCTGTGGATACTGACCAGTTTTGCCAGCTTTGCATATATCTGTAAATTCGTTTCTTCACTCCTTATCTGATTCTAGATGTGTGCCCCTTGAACCAGTCCTAACATCCAATGGATCTCTCATGTGTCTATGAGCTAAGAACAATATTTGACACCTGTTCATTTTAAAATTATATGAAGGTCATGATTTGATTCTATTTTATTTTTTTAAATTTTTATTTTTGATACAGAGAGAGACAGAGCATGAGAGGGGCAGGGGCAGAGAGAGAAGGAGACACAGAACCGGAAGCAGGCTCCAGGCTTTGAGCTAGCTGTCAGCACAGACCCTGATGCAGGGAGGCTCTGTGAGATCTGACCTGAGCTGAAGTCGGAGGCCCAACCGACTAAGCCACCCAGGCGTTCCTGATTCTATTTTAAAATTTAACCTTTAACACTCATCTTATCTTTGGAGTAGTATTATGAAAAATGGGAACAGAGTTGATGGGGGCCTTCCAGCAAGTGGACAAAGAGAGGCAGTGAACCACCAACCCATACACAGATTCAATTATACGCACTCCCTCGTAATACATGATACTTCTTCTCCAGAATTCCAACTTATATAAGTAATGAGTGAACAGGAACTTGGTTAGAAGGCAGTTCACTCCACAGTTGGGAAACTACATGCTTCGGCAGATATTTCCTATACTGAAAAGAATTTTCTCCTTCTGAAATGTTAGTCAATCTCCTATGAAAAAGGCCTCCTCCTTTCTCATCAAAAAAGTCTTTTAACTGTTTGAAGGCAAATATGTGTATATCTCCACAGTCTTCTCTGGCACAAAATACATTAACCTCTCTCTTATTTGAGATGATTTAAAGACCTCTCCACTATCTTGGCCTTCTTGTTGCACTCCAGTTCATAACATCCATCTAGAAACATGGCACCTAGGGTCAGAAACAATATTCTGACTCACCTAGAACATCATTCCTGTGATCTGAGTCCTACAAATGTATGAAACACTAAAAAGCCCCATGTTTACAATATGCAGTGTGCCTATGATCTGTTAAAATCTCTTCATGTCAAGGAAGCTCATACCAGTTCTTTTAGTCCTTCATATGTATCCACTATGTAGAGCAGAAGATTCTTTTTAATATGTATACTTACTTATTTCTAGTTAGATTTATCAAAATCATTCATCCGAGAGCAATTAGTAATCCCTTTCGTTCAATTTTTATTGGAAAAAGAAGACACTACTATCTTCTGTTTATGCTGAGTTATTTTTCTACTAACAAATTAACTCAAAAGATTAAAATTTGTCAAACTCTCTATGTGATTTAATAACCGATGGTCAGATCATTCCAATGTGATAAAGAATTCATTTTAACACTAAACTAACAATCAGTCAATAATTATGGCTATTCCTCATACTTGTTTAGGAATTCATGCTGATGGATTCCACATTTTTGACAGATCTTTTGCTAGAAAGCTAGCCAGTTGTGGGAATTCTATGTGGTGATGACAAGAACCCACGGGCCTCTGAGATGTTAACAAAGCTGCAGAAGATTATCCCAAGGAAAGAAATACCCTCAAAGACATTTGGGCCTGTAATTAAAGTGATCAACTACCTGCTCCTGTAACTCTCCATCTCCCAGCCCCTGGCCAGGCCAGCCCATGAAAGCCTAACCTGTAATCAGAATGGGGGGAAAAATAACAAAGCAGAGAACAGGAAACTGTGGATATCTTCTCTACCAGATGTCCCTATGCTCGGTAAAGTTTCAAAAACATGGGAGCTTTAAATCTGACTTCTTTCCTTACAGAACTCAGCCCACCCTCCCTGTTGAGATCACTCAGTAGCAAAGAGACAGCCCCTCCCTGAAGGTTACTAGCACAACTTATCCTTGTTAATTATGAACACGGTGCACTCAAGCTCTATCACATCTTGCCAAAATAACTGTTGGATAAAGGAAAAATAGTCAGCCCACTAGTTCATTGATCTTCATGATATCCAGACACTGATTTTTTTTAACCATGTTGATTTAAATAAGGACATTTTGACATCTCGTAGAGACAGAATCTAAATTCTTCAATGTTCTTCAATATAAACATATTGCTTATCATATGAGTTCTTCATGACATGTAAAGGCCCCTTTGATACTGTATAACCATCATAATCATGGGGAAACAGATATTGAAAGAGGAGGCCTTAGGCCAAAGGTCACTAGCAAGGTCAGGGATGAAATCAGATTTAAGAGTGAAAGTTTCCACTTTGTTAGTCATTATTCCCCAGAGAGACTCCAGAACATCCTGTTAGATCTTGTTATGTCTACATTCCAAGTGAATTTCTGTCCTTAGAAGGATAAGGAAACCATCTGAGTAACATCGCAGAATTCAATTATCCAATTTGATTATTTGGGGTATAGAAATGTGGATCACTTTCTCAGGGTCACGTAACACCCTCAATGTTTCTCTTTAGTTAATCTGGCTAACTCCTTGCACCTAAAATGAGTCCCTAGTTCATTATTGATTTCATTCCCTTGGGAGAGCCAGAGGTAGGAAATTCTGACAGAATCCCTTGACCATCTGTTATGCACATCTAAGCCTTCGGTTTCTGAGCGAGCAGCATTTATATTCATTTGTGTGCCACTTTTCCTGACGTCTGGAAAATCCCTTCGTACGTATACAAGAGCCTTGGGTGGGCAATAAAGATTTTATTTGAACACAAAACAAAACTGGCACCCTTAACACAATGATGTAGCAATAGGGTTAGAGCAGTCACTTGGTTACTCAAACCTGTTAGAAAAAAAAAAAGGGAAACCGCATGTGTCTTCCATGGAGCAGACCAAGCCACAGCCCACAGACAGTGCTCCACGAGATGAGAAGAGCTGCCTGGTGACAAAGCTGTTTTCAGGACAGGGCTGGTCCAGGAGTTCACAAGAGTCAAAGAGCAGGCCATCCCTCATCCACCCTGGCTGACAGAACAAATAAACCATTTTTTGTTTCCTTGAGATGCTTGCAGAAATAGCTCCTGGGCCCCAGCATGCGCAGAACGAGCTGCTCGGAGCCAGTTGTGTCCAGGCCTCTCAGATCAAAGATGAGTTTGGGGCAAAAGGAAGTTTTGAGTTTGACAGGATTTTCCTGGACACGTTCGAAACAGGAATAAAGTGACAGACCAGGAGCAACAAACTCAATGGCATGAGGCTCCTAAGGGCGACAAGGCTGGGTGCATGGGGGCAAATTCTTCAGGGTCTGAAGTGGTCCTGGTCTAAAGAAAAGCAAGGCCCTCAGCACAGTAATGCACAATGCTTGTGGTGAGACTTAGAAGTACAAGAAGGGAGGAGGGGAGGCGGATTAAAGTAAGCGAATGAATTCTTTGACATATGCCTTATGAGTTTTGTCACTTTGATAGAAAGAATCTGTTACAGTGCTTAAAAGTTCCAAGCTCACCCCGCAGGGTATGGGGGAAAGGAGCAAAAAGTTCAAAGCGAATAATTACCTGTTATTGATGTATTATATTTAAACACCCTGGCTGAGGATTAAAGACACTCTCAAGGCCTTAACAGCCTGCAGTAAACAAGTCATGTTTCAGAGAGGAGGAGGAGAAAAGAATTTCAGAAGGATTTCCTCCATCAGTCTGGAACCCTCTGTAGGTAAGGCAGAGTGTGCATATCTGCCTTCCACAGAAGGACACATTTCAGACTAGAAAAAAGAGTCATCAGATACTCCCGGAGCTTTGTCATGGTCCCTGGAGTTTCCTCCTGTGAGTTTTACTTTTTTTCAAGGACTTTGTCTTACTAACCATTATATTCCTGACACCACAGAAGGATTACAACCAGTAGGGACGCAATGGATTTTAGTTGGTTGGGAGTGGGGAGTAGGTGGGTGGTTTCCTAGTTGAACTCAATTTATTTTTTGTTTACACTTTAAGGTGAAAAAAAAAGAGTGCCTAGGGGAATCAGTTGAGTGAATGTCCAACTCTGGATTTCAGCTTAGGTCATGATTCCAGGATCATGGGATTGAGCCCTGCGTTGGGGTCTGCACTGAGTGTGGAACCTGCTTAGGATTCTCCCTCTATCCCTCTGCCCCTCTCCCCTGCTCACGCTCTCTATCAAAAAAAAAAAAATGAGAGAGAGAGAGAGAAAAAAAAAAGAAAGGGAGAGAGAAAGAAAGATTTTATCACTGAGGTAACTGCTGGGCCACCAGACCAGCACATCTTCCCTGGCACAGACCTAGACAAGGGATGGTCTCTCCTGAATAGTCCCCCAGAGGCTAATACTGGGTGTCTCCCTCAAGAATGCACTTGATGCTCCCCTGTTCCTGTTTCCCCTTCTGTGGTATCTGATCTCTCAGCTGAGGACTATTATTCTAATGAAAAACACTTCCAGGAAATCAGTCCAAGACAGATTTAATCTGATGTGGAAAAGAATTTCAAATGCACATTATGTCCGTCGGAAATTATGACCAGCTTTAGCTTTCAAGTACCCAGATCTGAAGATGCCACAGTGCTTTGAAGGACACAGGGAGGAATACTTCCTTGTTTTATGGTTCTGGCTGTTTTGTTTTTTGTTTTATTGGGGTTTTCTCAGGAAAAACTGAAGAAGAAGAGACATCCTTCCCCTTCCCCCAGGTGAAAGCCAGTTCTGATCAACATAATCACAACTTCTGCACAGGCAGTGCCTCACCATGCACTGAAGCCACAAGGCTACCTGTGGCTGCTGGAGGTGGCCTGGCAGAGCCCTGCCAGCACAGGAAGAGTGCATCTGGTCCCCAGAGGCCACCTCTCTCAACCCACACTCTCCTATAGCACTCTCCTGCCCAGGAGCCTTCAGCCTCTCCGCCTCAAAGCTCTGAGCTGAGAATCAAGACATCCCTAACCCCTCTTCACTTGACTTTCCAAATCCAGTCTCCACATGTGCTCTCAACAAACCATGCCCTGGGGCACCTGGGTGGCTCAGTCGGTTAAGCCTCTGACTTCGGCTCAGGTCAGATCTCACGGTTTGTGGGTTCGAGCCCCGCATCGGGCTCTGTGCTGACAGCTAGCTCAGAGCCTGGAGCCTGTTTCAGATTCTGTCTCCCTCTCTCTCTGACCCTCCCCTGCTTGCACTGTCTCTCTCTGTCTCTCAAAAATAAATAAAAAGCATTAAAAAAATAAAATAAAATCTTAAAAAAAAAAAAAACCATGCCCTGTGTACTCCAGGTTTGTCCCAAGTTTGTCACCAGAAGACACTTCACCATGCCATGGTCAACCCTTCTCTCCACCCCTACCACCCCAGAAGGGGAGAATTTTTAGAGCAAAAAGGGACCTAATCAGCACTGTACCAAAGTCCCAGGATAATAAAATAAGAATATTAGATGTACTTACATGCCACTGCCGCTCATCTCTCAGCTTTTCCAAACCTACCTCAAGCTCCTTCTTATTGGTGCTTCCTGTGTGCTGGACCAGAAGATACACAAGGCTCCTGCCCTAGAAAGTCACAGAGGTCTGCAAACACATTAAGAACAACCATGGTGCATTCTCTGTCTCCGTTTATATCTTTTCTTATTTTGGTAAAATATATATAACAAAATTTGCCATTTTAAGCACTTTTAAGTGTTCTATTCAGGGGCATTAATTATATTCACAGTGTTGTGCAACCATCACCACTGTTTTCCAAAACTTTTCATCATTCTGCACAGAAATTCTGTACCCATTATGCAGTAGCTCCCCACTCTCTCCTCCCCCAATGCCTGGCAACCTCTATATACTTTGTCTCTCTGAATTTGCCTATTCTATATATTCCATGTAAGTTGGAATTGTACAACACTTTTCCTGGCTTCTTTCACTTAGCATAATGTTTTCAACTTTCATCCATGTTGTGTATGAATCAGATATTCATTCTTTTTTAAGACTGAATAATTTCCCATTGTGTGTATGTTCCCCATTTTGTTTACCCATCCATCTGTTGGCAGACACTTGGGTTGCTGTAAATAATGTGGCTATGACTTGGATGTGTAAGTATCAGCTTGAGTCTCTGCTTCCGATCCTTTCAAGTATATACCTACGAGTGGGGCTGTTGGGTCATCTGTCCATTTATATTTGATGGGCAAATGAATAAACAAGCATTTTCAGTAGAGACACCAATTTGTGCAAAGGCACCAAGGCGTAGCACAACCTGAATAACTCTGTGCTGCCAGAAGCCATTCAGAATGGCTCCTCTCGGGGACCCACAGAAGAGGCCACAGGGTTAGGAGCGCTCGTGAAAACCCATTTCCATCCCCTGAATGCGCTTAATCCAAGTAAACTCCAAGGAATAGCTAAAATGGAACTGGTTCCCAAATATTCCTCTCCCTTGACATCCAAGACAGAGGTCACTCAAAGAAGTAAAACACCCATGCACTGTTGACAAAATGGCCTTTACTCCACCTCTTTTTCTGTCAATCCAGAAAGATCTCAAGCTAAGGAGACATGTTCTTTGGGAACAATCATTCTTATGTATAAGAGAAGACCAATGTTCAGCATTTCATTCTGAACACCTCTGTTGCCCACCCTTCAGTCAATAGAAACAAGTTATCAGAGGTAGAAGAGTCTTCTGCAGCCTCTGTCTCATGGATGCATCCCAGAGTGGATCAGCTGCCTTGTAATGAGCTCTATTAGCCAGAGCAAAAATATGGGAAGAGAGGGGACTTGGGGAAGATGATGCCCTTGTTTTTCAGATAAAGACTGACAAGTAACCCCCAGGGTAGAGTGGGGTCAGAGGATAGATCTCCAGGGAAAGGTCAGCCTTGAGAAACAGATGTGAGAGTCATGCATACATAGGATGAGACAAACCCGCTAGGAATATAGCTTCAGAAAAAGAGAGTACCAAAACCAGACGTCTGAAGAATTCCATGTAAGAGATAAGTCACCAGAGAGAAGAACAGCAAAAAGTAGCAGTCAAGGTAAGCCATTCAAAGAGAGGTGATCAACAGAACCCAGAAGGCCTGGTGCAAGGGAAGGATTCCATGGGGTCCGAGGGCTGGGAGCAGTCTCAGGAGAGCAGGGGACATGACAGACACGTTAAACAGTGAAGGGAAGAGATGAAGTGGATTCTGAGTGGCCACCACATTTGGTAACCAATGCAACACATGGTAGGTGCTCAAATGTCTGTAAATGAGGGAATAAATACACATTTAGAAAGAAGCAATTAGAACTATTGTCATTGCTGAATATAGTACCATCTGTATTAAGAGTGGAGGGTGCCTGGTGGCTCAGTCTATTAAGTGTTCAACTTCGACTCAGGTCATGATCTCTTGATTCATGAGTTCAAGCCCCACATCTGGCTCTGTGCTGACAGCTCAGAGCCTGAAGCCTGCTTCAGATTCTGTGTCTCCCTCTCTCTCTGCCCCTCCCCACTTGTGCTCGCTCGTGCTCTCTCTTTCTCTTGCTCGCATGCACGCAGAAAAATAAATAAACATTTAAAAAAAATTTTTTTTAAAGTGGGAGATGGGCATATTTACAATTGCTAATTAGTTATGGAAAAGCCTCGAGGTTTTTTTTCAAGCCAGATGAACACTATTTAATGATATGACAGTCAAGTTGCCTATGTTTATAATGAATGCAGGGAATCAAACCATGAAGTACACTAGATGGTGATTATTAGAGACTTGGTCTTTGAAGATCTGATGATCTGGAAGAGTAGACCTTGTTCTGACTCAGGCCCACCTCACTAAAGGCAAAGCCACTAGTCTAAATACTTTGGGGTTATCTTACATGTTTAAAGAATATGGATAAAACAAAAGATGATGACCATAGAGAGGGCAACCATCTGAATTATGGGCTGGTTTATCTCAGAATATTAAACTGAGAACCTTCTTCAATCCTTTCAGTGGCTATGAGCTGAGGAGTGTGATGAACCCAACTCCATGCACTTGACATAAAGAAAAATTAAATAAAATTAAAATCAATCTCCCACATTACAAAATAAAATACCTCACCTCCTTATACCTTGAGGTAGCTCCAGAGTGGGTCTTACTGATAATCTGAAACTATCACTGGAAACACTAGAGTCAAGGCACACAGAACCAGTGTTCCACTGATGGGTCCTGCACACCTCTGTCACTTTGAAAGGAGTGATGGGGATGGGGGGCAAAGGTAATGGACCCTCTGAACCGGCCTTTCCCTCTCCAACCTCCATGTCTCGGTTCCACAGTCTGTCAACTTACTCCTCCTAAAATGCTATTTTCCTCCCATTACTCTATACCTCAATAGTCCTGAGTTTTTATTTCCATTTAAAAATCAATGCAAACTCCTCAGGCTAATTCCATGCTAATTATAGATTCCCTAGATTCTTGTCTTAACCGTCTTCCATGAATTCTCTAACCAAACTGACCTGCCATTGTACTCCAGAAAGTCGACCCAGTGGTCCTGCCTCAGTGCCTCGTCTCATGTGAGCCCCTTCCTGAAGGATCTTCCTCAACTAGTGACTTCATCCATGACCTTCCTCCTTATGGGAAGATACATATCTAATCAAAGCTTTTTGGGGATGCAAGCTGAGCATTAAATTCTTGTATTTCCAACTATGTGGTATGGTGCTATTCACACAAAGGCACAGAAAAAAGAATTGAAGGCATGAATAAAAAAGTGAATCCATAGGGGTTCCTGGGTGACTCAATTGATTAAGCATCTGACTTCAGGTTATGATCTCACCACTTGTGAGTTCGAGCCCTGCATCAGGCTCTGTGCCGACAGCTCACGCGTGCTCGCTCTCTCTCTCCCTCTCTCTCCCTCTCTCAAATATAAATTTTTAAAAACACTTAAAAAAAGAAAAGTGAATGGGTAAAATAAAATCCAAAGTTTTAATGATTTTTGGAAAATAGATGTATTCATTGGGAGGCTTTTAACCTGCACTCAAACTTCCTCACACAATAAAGAAATATGCTATTTCTTATTATGACATGAAACCCTGAAGCTCAGCAGGAGGAAGAGTGTCAGGACTGGTTGATAAGTGACTCAGCACTGCCATCAGCAATGCAAGCCTTTCCTATCTCCTGTCCCACACGCACCCAGCTGGCTTCATCCTAAGCAGGTGGCCTGGTGGCTGTGAGGGTGGTTGCCAGCAGCAACAAGCACCATGAATGTTTTTGTTCGAATATGGTGGGAGATAGCACACTTCCATATAGGCATCCCAGGGAAGTGCGCTGCGGATACAGCAACTTGGACTACAGTTAAGTGTGAAGTCAGATTACTTAAGACATGTAGACTTCCCTGGATAGTTTTCTTTTTTTTTTTAAACATTTATTTATTATCAAGAAACAGAGAGAGACAGAGCATGAGGAGGGGAGGGGCAGAGAGAAGGGGAGACACAGAATCCGAAGCAGGGTCCAGGCTCTGAGCTGTCAGCACAGAGCCCGACTCAGGCTCGAATTTACTAGTCATGAGATCATGACCTGAACCAAAGTTGGACGCTGAGCCATCCAGGTGGCTGGATAGTTTTCTAATGAGACCAGACAGACACACTTGCTAACAAGTTGTGCCAGCAAGAGGAAGGGTGGTGGTAAATGATGCTCAGGAGATCATCTGAGTCCCTAGCAGGACTAGAAAGGAAATACAATGCTCTGACATGCATTACCTCATCGAATCACAACGCCATGAGGTAGGCATGATTGCTCCCATTTCACTGAAGAGGAAACTGAGACACAGCAATGTCTAGTAATTTGTTTTAGCTCACACAGGTTTTAAGCAATAGAGCCAAGATTTAAAAGTTGGGTTCCTAATAACTTCATGGCTTACAAAATGACCTAACTAAGAGACTGCAGAAAAATGCTACTCTACTATTTACCAACGACAGGAGCCAAGAATTCCTGCCATTAATCATTCCTTAAAGGAGAAATCAGCACCACCACCCCCACCCACTCCACCCTCCAATAAGCAAAAACATAAGAGTGTTATTTGGGAACACTTATTATCACTTGACATGCCTGAAATTAGGTAATCAGATTAAAAATTAATCATAAAAATGAATAAATGGGGACTCCAATAAAAGCTAAATAATAGTGCCAGGCACTATCCCAAACACATCTCATGTATTTTATTATTAAAATTCACAGAAACCCAGTGAGGTCATACTATTTCCAATTTACAGATTGAGAAAGTGAAGCCCAGGGAGGTTACATAACTTGCCTAAGGTTAACTAGCCAATTAATGGCAGAACTAAAATTTCAACAATTCATCTTAAAACCTATTTCATATCCCCTCCATACTTTAATAATTATTGTATCTGTTATCTCTATCACAAACCTGATTGTGTTCCAAGCAAGTTAGGAAGGAGTTTCTTTTCCTCGGACAATTTTCCATCTGTCCCAGGAAAAGAAAAAGGAGATGGCAGGTATGGTTACTTGAAACCAGGCAATTTTGTTGAAACACGTGCTTGGACTTCCAAAGCACACATTCTCTAGGTGGGAGACATCACCCCTAACAGGGCACAAATTAATTCTTTGGGGCCAAAAAAATGCAGATATTGTAATGGCTTGTGGCTTTCCAAAGCTGATTGCTACCCATCAAAAACTTACTTCTCTCAGTATTTCTCCTTCAATAGGGAAAATTTTAACTTAAGCTAATTTTTCTCCTAAGGGAGGTGATAACGAAAATAGTTGTTGAGACAGCAAGAATCCACCGGGAAATGAACCAAGATTGAGAATGGTCCGGGGGCCCCACCTGTACCCACATTCCTTACCTGAATCTGGGCAATGTTGGCTACTAACCAGGTCTATTCGAAACCTGCGCAGCCCAGAGCTCGGAGGTGTTGGGGAACCTTCTGAGATGGGGCACACTTTGGGAAACGCTGCTTCAGACCACAGTCTCCAGCATCAGGCTGCCCCACACTCACGATGGGGTGGGAGGAAGAGAAAATCCTTGTCAACTACATTCTCTTTCTTGCCTTCTGAATTCAGAATATCCCCATGCTCAGCTCTGCTCCAACCAGGCCAACCTTGCAAAAACCTCCACAACAGAAAAGTAGAAAGAGAAAAACGTCTGTCTACACGGTTTTTTTTTTGGCCTCCTTGCAATCTACATGCAGCAGTAATACCCAGCCATACCCTCCCTCCCCAAACACACACTCTGCCGGCCGTTGGTACATCTCAAAGTATTTCCGGCTTGCGTCCATGAGGATATGGGGATTGACTTATTCAGCAGGAACGTGGTTACAGACAAGGGAGAAGGAAGAAGGTAAAGAAGCAAAACTCTGCCAGTAATTCCTCTTGCAAAGGGAATCTGTTGAAGAAGATAAGGGGAAACGGAGACTCGGGAAATGGAGTGAATCCCCAAAGTTGTAGTGAGTAGATAGCAAGGCTGAGCACAAAGCCCTGAGAGCCAAGCTGGGGCACTCTCTGCCAACTTGCACAACCTCTTACAACTTGCACAAGTTCTTTTAATAGCATGCACTCAAAGAAAATACTCCAGAACACTGAAATTGTCTGAGCACCAGCACCCTTTATAAGGATTTCTGTCCTGCACATTTTCATTTCCTTCACCGGGCAAGACCACCTTCTTTGTTCAGATTTCACCCACTCACCCTAAGCCACTGACACTTTCGTAACAAAGGTTTCCAAGCTGGGATATTGGAGGAGGCTTATAGGCTACCTCTGAGCACCTCCTCCCTTTCCCCTCCTAAGCCCAGTGGGTATTTTCTGAATGCAGGCATTTGGTTTGGCCCTCGCATCCTTGACTGATGAAACAGACATGTCTCCAGCATGATACTTTGTTTTGCTGTCCCCTAAAGTTACCTGTACAGGATTCTTCAGGACCAAGGATCTTAACCTCCCTCATTTCAGAAATTGCACCCAAAATTGCAAGAACCCTCACTGCAGAGCATCTTGCCACATGCATTTCCACCGATGCCTATAAAAATCAAATACAAAATTTAATTTCCATCTCTAGGAC
The DNA here is from genome assembly GCF_006229205.1 of Suricata suricatta. Lineage (NCBI taxonomy): Eukaryota > Metazoa > Chordata > Mammalia > Carnivora > Herpestidae > Suricata > Suricata suricatta. Next base: position 57,860,820 of record NC_043713.1, on the reverse strand, counting down.
CACTAAGTATTTTCATCATAGATTTTTATTTTATTTAGTGATTTTTTTAGTGCTTGTTCTAAAAAAAATATTTTGGATGTAAGCATGTGTGCAAGGCCAAGGGTATTGAATGATGCCTCTTTGATTATCCCACTTAATCAGCAACCCCAAATGTCACCCCAGAGCATCTTATGCATTTCTAAACCATGTGTTTGCAATCGCCAGTTGTTCTGTGAGCCGGGCCAGCATATGTTTTTGGCTTTTGAATTCAATTTAAGCAACCTTGAGAAGGCACAACATAGCTGGGCAGGAATTTGAATGGTATTAGCTTAATTTTGATTCTATAGAAGCCAGATAACCATCTACCCTCTCTGTCTGTTCCAGGACATCCATTTGCACATGAACACCAATTGCTCACTTAATTCTGGGCCTCTCAGGCAGGTATGGATAAAGCAAAGGGAGAAAATAAGTCCACTGTCTGATTGACTACAGGGTGTGTCTGCATGAAAAAGCCTAGACATTTCTACATGATGAGCATAATGAAGCTGGCAAGGTTTCTGCCAAGCTCTGGCTTTTAATTAGTCAGTGACACTTGATAAATTGCTCACCTCTTGGGCTGTATCTTCACATCCTCAGACATCTGGAGGGAAACTGGAAGGGAAATGTCCTGCTCTTTCCAAAGAGCCAGATGTGTACCATCATGCAGAAGGAATGTCCAGATGCCGGACGTCTCCACTGTATTCCTCTAAGCGAGCCTTTCCTGTAGTCTTTTTGAAAGTCAGATGAAGAACTTCTCTTTTTTTTAATTTTTAATGTTTATTTATTTTTGAGAAAGAGAGACAGAGAGTGAGTGGGGGAGGAGCAGAGAGAGGGAGACACAGAATCTGAAGTAGGATCTAGGCTCTGAGATGTTAGCACAGAGCCCAGTGTGGGGCTCACACCCATGGGCCATGAGATCATGACCTGAGCCAAAGTTGGAGGCTTAACTGACTGAGCCACCCAAGTGCTCCTAGATGAAGAACTTCCAATTGAGACTTTCTGCCACTTCAGACCCTTTAAAAGAGATAGGGGCATAAATAAATATACTTATTTTATTATGAGAAGTCCTTACTCTTTTTTTCTTTTTCAAATGAGAATCCTATGTTTAAATGGATTTCATTACATACATGGAGTGTGTAAGAGTATTAGTCTGAGTGTGTGTGTGTGTGTGTGTGTGTGTGTGTGTGTGTTGGTTACAGCAGGGATTTTGAAACAAGACTACCAGTCATCATTACCTGAAAAATCTTTCTAGAAACACAGATTTCTGTTCCAAACTGGATCTATTGAACTAAATAAAGTCTCAAGTTTTGGAAGTCAGAAATCAGTATTTTTTAAATGCACCCAGTGGTTGTGGCATTAGAGCAGGGTGGCATTTGGGAACCAGAGAGTAGGGAGTATATAATACTAATACTAATAATGGTCAACTTTCATTGAACTCCTACCGTGTGCCAGGCACTATTCTAAGTATCTGACAGACACTTGCTTTAGCCTTGACCAGCACCATATCATGGGAGTACTACAGTATCTCCATTTTAAAATTTAGGAAACTGGGGTGCCTGGGTGGCTCAGTCACATGAGTGTCCAACTTCAGCTCAGGTCATGATCTCATGGCTGAGTTCAAGCCCCATGTCAGGCTCTGTGCTGACACCTCAGAGCCTGGAGTCTGTTTCAGATTCTGTGTCTTCTTCTCTCTCTGCCCCTCCCCCACTCATGCACTGTCTCACTCTATCTCAAAAATAAATATTTTTTTAAAAATTGAGGGAACTGAAGCTCAATCACAAAACTGGGTAAGTGGTAAGGCTTAAACATTCAAGATCCCAGGCTAAAGGCTTGGTTCTTGTTCAATTACAAGCTCCTGCCTGGCCAAGGCAGACGTCATTCCCAGAACACTTCCCCTCAGCCCTAAAGTCTCCAGTTGATTAGAGCTGAATCGGGAGATTAATCTATCCTCTGATCTAGCTGAACCTGTTTGTTTTACAGATGAATAAACTTTGACCTAAAGAGAATAAGTGACTCTTCTGGGAACACCCAGATGAGAACTTAAACTTACTGATTTTGTCAGAGTTCTTAAAAAAGCACCACATTTCTAGTTGAGTAACTAGTTCTCCCCATGACTTAAACATTGAAAATCCCCCTGGAAGGATAGTTACTTTTAATGGTGCTCAATTAATTTTCTAAAAGTTCTGAGTTTAAGGATCTTTGCAACTAAGATATTCTAGAATCCCATACTGCACCTGGGTTTTGTGTTTGTTTGTTTGGGGGTCAAGATAAGAAATATTTCCAAATTTATCTTGGAAGTCTGCTTTTATGATCCCAGCTCCATGAGTGCTTATTTAGGGGGTGAAAAGTTTTAAAATGGTTACCTTGTGGCATTTGGAGACTCCAGACACAAACTGTTGAAACAACAGTTTTCCCTGAGGCTCCCAACTCACATGTTACTTATTGCTAAACTTTGAGTTAATATGACTGCTTGAGATTTAGACCGCAACAATCTGCCTACTGACATACTCTGGAAGCTTCTTCTCTCCATCCCACACACAAGATTTTACTGTTGACACTATTACATAACTTTCCTCAAACTCAGATTGCCAAGATGGGTGCTGAAGTGTAGCCGTGAATCTGTCTGGATTCACAATTGCCTCTCAGCCTAAACATTTACACTGAAGGTTCAGATCACTGAGGTGGAAACTTGACACTGAAGACTTCTCCTGAGATGTGTGTCAGTGTACGCCTGCAGGGTAGCAAAGTGGAAAACACAGAAGGGTCAGTGACCCGGTTCCTGCTGTGTTCCCCTGACAAGGGCCAGATTTGTTCTCATTTCTTCAAGTATTTGGTGACTTTCTCCTTCCCTTCCAAGCTCAAGGTAACAACAACTCCTATTTCTTAGAGAAACAAAACCTCCATACAATTATGGGAGAGCTAGGGAAATAAGGCTCCAAAAGAGAGACTCATTAACTGGAACTGCAGAGGCGCGGCACCAATGGACAAGTCAGTATTTGCCAGAGTTGTGTCCATCTTCCAAGAGAAGAGCCAGTAGAGAAGGCTATGGAAGGCAGGCCTTGCTCACTTGTGGCCAGTAGGGCTAGCTGTCAGGAAGATGAGCTGGATGCGGATTGGGGTACTGCAAGGATACTGTGGGCCCCACCAGCGACTGTCTGACAGACTCTCATTGAGGAGCAGAAAGAACAGCCTGGAATCCACTCATGTCTCTACATTTGTTTCTCACCACATCTAACCACAACTATTTCAGAAAGTAATGACTGCTGCTTTCTTTCTACCTTTCAAAAATCATGCGTCTAACTTAGATCCACACAATGATCCTTGGGAACATATTTCCAGCTTAGCCAAGTTGACACTGTACAAAACCATCATGGTCCACCCTTTTTCAATGAGACATCCATATATATCTTTTTAAATCATTTTTTAAAGTTAATTAATTAATTAATTAATTTATTTATTTATTTATTTATTTTGACAGAGAGAGAGAGAGAGAGAGAGAGTGAGTGCACAAGCAGGGGAGGAACAGAGAGAGGGAGAGAGAGAATGTCAAGCAAGCTCCATGCTGTCAGCGCAAAGCCCAATGTGGGGCTCAACCTGACAAACCATAAGATCATGACCTGAGCCAAAATCAAGAGTCATCCACTTAACTGACTGAGCCACCAGGCACTCCTTAAATCATTTTTAGTTCCCAAATAAGGATTATAGTAAAACTATGTTTTCACCCAAAATGATGCAACTACCATCATATGACCAAAGACAGACTAAGTTTCTCCCTAAAGTAGCATACAAAATCCCATGTGTTACCTGATTTATCTTTGGATGACTATGTAATGCAATTTTGTAAAAGGTAAGATGGAAGTTTTTTCTTCTCATTAAACTGGTCATAAGGAATCCCCAGTGATGTGGTATGTGGAGGTTGTGAAGGTTGAGAAAGGGAATGCCATAAAACAGAATTAGGAGCCATGAGAATCTGAGCCATTTGTTTGTATAATTTACATGTGACTTTTAAGATCTGCCCAAGACTCATATTGTACATGTTAAATCCACCTGCTGACTGAAAGCTGTGCATGGCCAACTTCATGGCTTGATCTGTCAGAAACACTCAGTTCATGAAGGGTAGTATGGATTCCATGGTTAAGTGTGCAGTCTCTTCTCTATAAAGACATAGAGACTGAGTCTTGTAATGAGCCAAAAGCTATGTTTCAAATGAATAGCTATCTACAGAATGGCATGGCTATGCTCCAAAATCCTACAGATCTTCTCTCTGATTTATTTACAAGGAGCTGCCAAAGTTTCAGCATAGCATCCATGAATCAGAGGTGTCATACAATATTCTTTATCACAAGGCCAATAGGGCAACACAGCTTGCCAAGCCATCTACCACAGAGCCTTCTTTTGTTATGGGACCCACTCAAAACTGGCACCTTTTGGAGTTATTCAACAAATGATTCAAATGACATGAGCAAATGAAGTGTATGCTGCTTCAAGATCCAAACAGATTCTCTAGACTTTGTGTCTTCTCCTTAGTGGAGGAAGTACTATATGCAGAGACTTCTTTTCCAGCATGTTTTGTAGCCTAGAAATTCTCATTGAGATAAAGCTCCTAAATTTTTGTGGGATCTATTTCTACCCTCAGTTACACACATGTCTTATCAAAGTCACTAGGTCACTTTCCCCCAACTCACTTCTTGCTCTTTTCTTGCTCACTTCAGCATAGCATCAGTGGCCATCAGTATAACACATCAGTATGATGTCCTGTGGGATGGAGGGACAAGCAAGAACCCTGTAGATTGGATTATGACAGAGGACAAAAGATGATTTTGTTTGGTGAAGGTACATTGCTAGCCCTGCCAGCTAAGTGCACACTGCTTCTGATAACCTTTACTAACACGTATAGAAGGGAAGAGGCATCTGCAATTCTGATAGTTGCATGCCAGATGCTAGATGCAAAAAATGTACCCATCTGGAATAGCAATTGCAATTGGAGTCACCACCTGATTGAATGTACAATGACCCACCGCTGGTTCCTAAAATCCATCTGTCTTCTACACAGGCCAAACAGACAAGTTAAATGAAAACACTGTCAAATTTGCTAACTCTGACTTTCAAGTCTTTGATAGTAGCACTAACCCCTACAGTCCCTCCAGAAATGCCATAATTCTTCTGAGGCAGTTCTAGAATCTTCCACTTGGCCTTTCCCACCATAATAGCCCTTAGGTCATCCCATGGGTCTAAGAAACAATGTGGGGATTCTGCCACTTGCTGAGTAAGTCTTTTCCAATTATGTACCCTAGAACTGGAGATATAAGCATAGCATAAGTTCAGGAACTCACTTGACCCACTGTGAAATGGACCTGAGTCAAAACTCTATTAATCACTTGACCTTAATAATCCCCTACTCTGGCTGATGGGCCATAGGAGCATTTTGAGTCCCTAAGAGTAGTATCATTTCACAGCCAATATCTAACAGTTTTCCCAAAGTTCCACTAGTTCCCCTTCCTCAGTATACAGTCACCTGCAAAATGACTGCACATCCTTCCAGAGAAGGCCAAGGACATCTACAGTATGCACCTGTGGCTGTGCTTTACGGTCAGCCTCACTGCCAATGAGCAGTCACAGCCACACCTCCATTTGTTCCGGGAGGCCAAATGGCAGGCACACTCCTCAGGGTGATGGACCCTTCCCCAAACATGTCCTCTTATCCACGAAGGGCCAAGGGCATCTTCCACTAGGTATCTGGACAGTTTTATACCCCTATAGTGTCCCTTATTGGGGAAACTAAGTCTCTGCATCTGCCCAGAGAGAAAAAGGCTGCCTAGACTCTACTCCCCTCTTGTGAGAACATGAGCCCCTAATGAGATTCTTTGCATATAAATCCGTTAGCACCATGGTTAAAAAAAAAAAAAAAGTAGACCCTAAAGTCAGGTATTATAAATACCCTCTGTATTCATTTCCTATGGCTGCTGGAATTACCAGCAACCTAGGTGGCTTAAAACGACAGAAATTTATTTTCTCACAATCCTAGAGGCTAGAAGCTAGAAATCAAAATGTCAGCCAGGCCATGCTCTCTCTGAAAGCTCTAAGGTAAGAAGGATCCTTTCTTGCCTCTCCAGCCTATGGTGACCTCAGGCATTCTCTGGCTTATGGTGTCACACCAATGTCTCTCTCCATCTTCACCTGACCTTCTCCTCTATGTGCATCTCTGCATGCGTTCACACTTCTTCCTATAAGGACCCTGGTCATTGGACTCAGGGGCCTCCCTACCCCAGCATGAACTCAACTAATTACATCTACAAGGGTCCTGATTCCAAATAAGGTCATGTCCTCTGGTTCGGGGCAAACATGAATTTTGAAGGGAACACACATCAATCCCCTAAGTCCTCTAACAGTATTTCTCAACCCTAATGGCCTTGCAAACCCTTGGAGGCTCCTTCTCCAGTTCCTTACTGATGTACCCCCCACCCCACCATAGGACAGAGAATTCTGTCTTTGGGCCTCTTTGAACTTCTGGAGATTTCTGTCATGCCCAGATTCACATCCTACCTCCTGAGATTAGACATTAGTCTTACTAGAATGGAATCCAGGTATCTGCACTTTTGAAACCTCCCCAGCTAGGTTTTACTGACTATATCCCAGAGGTCCACATGGTGTGTGACACTTCCCAGCCATCCTAGATCCAAGGAGAACAAAGATCTCTGCCCTCCTCAAGTCCGGATCCCAATCACTGCTGACAGCCACCTGTCTAACCCCATAGGGATTCTGCAAGATCTACAACCACCATCCAAACTTTTGCTTTAAATAAACAAAACACAGGACATTGCATCCACATGGTCAAAACTAGGTCCTACACACAGTAAGTACTGCTCACTCAGATCTACCACACTATTTTTACTTTGGGCATTTATTCTGTCCCCTAAAATACTCCAGGCAATAGATTTCCAGGAGGTGATGGCACTTCTCAGTTAGATGACCTCTTAACATGCCATGCCTCCAAGGTGCACAAAAAAACGTCAGAAAGCATGGGCCCTCTCACTCTTGATGCTTCTCCAACAGAGCATCTCTTGTAGGTTAGGGTGTCCCTGGAGGTGGACAGACCCCTCTGTATTCTTTCCTGTCCCTGGTGCCCAGCCCACAGGCCCATCTTCCTCTCTCCCAATATGCAAATATGTACCTAAGTTCCCTTTGGCAAAGCTCTATGCAGCAGGCTCACATTTCTGCCTTCCTCAGGGTTTACACATCACCTTTAGCCCAACTCTATGGACTTACATGAACACACATAAATATATGTTTGTGTGTCCAGGGGTATAGTCTGACAGGTTTCATTTAGGATGAAATCAAAGATTGGCTTCCGGGGGTGCCTAGGTGGCTCAGTAGGTTAAACGTCCCACTTCAGCTTAGGTCATGATCTCACAGTTCATGGGTTAGAGCCCCACATTAAGATCTGTGCTGACAGCTCAGAGCCTGCTTCTGATTCTGTGTCTCCCTCTCTCTCTGCCCCTTCCCCACTCCTTCTCTGTCTTTCTCTCTTACAAAAATAAATATTTTAAAAAATTAAAAAATTTTTAAAAAGACTGGCTTCTCCAAACCAAAACACTGGTAGTTTTCCTTTCTAGCTTCAAAAAAAGAAATTCTCCTTTGTTCCATATTAGTTAATTTTTCCAATTGCAGAAGAAAGGCTATATTTTTCACTTAGTAATTAAACTTCCTAGGTGAAATAAATCTACATTTATTTCAACCCTGAATGCTCACAGAACTGGGGATTTTCCATTGTAGAGTTGCCCCCAGATTGTCATGAAACAGTGCCTTGTGCTCCCAAGTACCACTCTGACTCTGGACTGCCTTATTATTGGGACTCATTATTATATCTTCTCTCAAGGCCACTACGGGGACTTAGCAACAGGGAGATATGGCCAACTTGCCTGGTGTTTGGCGGATAACTGCTGATTATTCCCAGCACTCTTCCTAATGTCAGCTAATTCAGACATGTTTAATAGCAGATAATAAAATATATAATCATTATGTTATGTACAATATGTAATATAATAATAAGCTAAGTTTCATATCACCTAGCAGGCTGTAGAAAATTCTTATGAAGATACCATCCTTATAAAACAGATCATTTGATTACACAGTAAAGTGGCCTGGCTTATCTCTATTTGCACTTTCCTCCACAACAGTGAAACACTGTGTCTCTCTCTCTTTCTCTTTCTTGTTCTCTTTGTCTCCACCCTGCTCCCTTCTACTTGATGTTTCCATCCCTCGTTGTTTTCCTTCAAATGCTCTGCTTGGGGTATTAATATCTTTGTGATGAGAAGCACATTTTCCTATTCCTGGAAAACTATATATAAAGCAGAGGAAGTGAATCAAATGCCGCGAAAAGGACACAAAGAAACCTTGCCGAAGTGGTTTTCCCCAAGGCTATGGAACATGGAACGCTGCCCTGCTGCTTCCTGCGATGCCACCTGCAAGGGAGCCCCAGCAGGATAAGACAGGTCTCTGCCCTCTCATGGAAATTGTGTGTTCAAACACCACTCGCTTCTTCTAGGTTTGCCTCCACGCAATGGCTAAAAAAATCAGAACAAAGCACAACCCCTCAGGCTCACCAATGCCCTGGGGCATCTTTGACATCCTCAGCAGGAGCCCTCCTTGCACCTAAAGAAGAACCCAAGTCCCAGAGGAAGCCCAGAATGGGGGTGGGAAGAGTCAGGTGACCTAGTCGACTGGCCAGCTCCGCTGTGTTTTGAGGATGTCATTCCCAACCCCATGCCTCAGTTATCCCATATTCAACAGTCTAGGAATTCAATTTAGTGACCTCTCATATCCCTCAGGATCTAATGATCTGAAATGCTCAGGCAATGCAAACGGATAACAAAGATTGGCAATACCTCACCTCTGTTCTAGCCATTTAACTGAACTGGCAACATACATTTAGTGGTGGGGGGTGGGGGGAAGGTCTCAGTGATTTGCATTCACATCTAAAAGATTTGCACAAACAGGAAGTTTGTACCTAACTGTAAATATTTCACTCAGTGCCTACCCCTGAGGGGCTTACCATTGCAAGCAACTGTCCAGCGCTCACTCCCTTACTCCTTAACCTGGCTCAGCTTATATTTATTTATTTCTGGAGTAAATTCCTGATTGCTACTTGCCTTATTAGAAATAAGGCTGCCATGTAAAAGCTAAGCTATGACATAATTCAATGGACCTACAGCAGAGATGTGTTACCTTACATAGAAGAATAACAGAAACACTGCTGTGTGCTCCCCACCCCACCTCCATTGTCCAGGAACACTGGAAGACACCTTTCTCAGCCTTCCTTAAAGCTAGGTTTGAACTGCATGCCTGAGCCTTCCTCACAAGCCTGTGAACAGCAGTAACACCACAGCCAGACCAGGACAGTGGGGAGCAGAAGCACCTTCTCCATGCCTGCCCGCATCTGCGCAGTTGGAAGCAGAGAACGTCCAGGGGGCAGAACTGCAGTGGGAATTTCTGTGGGTTCCTGAGACCCAGTTGGAGAAGGGCCTCTGAGGGAGATGTCAGATCACCTTGGAACGTGGTGTGAGCAAGAAATCAATTTGTTTGTGTTAAGCCACTGACGCATCATGGTTTATAACTCCAGCAAAGCCTACCCTATCCTGAGACTTCAACAAGCCATCCCAAGAGCAGAGACTAGGTATTCCAAAGACTGTCAATTATGGCCCACCCAGCACTGTCCTGGAGGGAGTGGTGGGGAGCTTTTCTGGTTCACACTGGAAAGTCTTCCAGGAAGTAGAAACTGATATGGTTATTCAGGCATCTTGTTTATTTATCTGAAACTATTAAGTTTACAGCGCAACCTGTGCTCCTTGTTCATATTCACAACTCACTGAAAATCTAATTATGATTTCGCATCTGATACAGCTTTATTGACAGGGAGAAGATGTCACATCAGATGAATTTTGAGTTAAAACGTATTTGTGACAGGAGCGCCTGGGTGGCTCACTCAGTTAAATGTCCAACTCTTGGTTTTGGCTTAGGTAGTGATCTCACGGTTTATGGGATTGAGCCCCGTGTAGGGCTCTGTGCTGACCAAGTGAAGCCAGTCGGGAGTCTCTCTCTCTCCCTCTTCCTCTCTCCTCCCCACCCTCATTCTCTCTCTCTGCTTCTCTCAAAATAAATAAATAAATAAACGTATTTTTAAAAAAGAAAAAATATTCCTCTGACAGAGTCTAATTAGACATAATCAGTTCCAGCTTCTGGCACACTTATAGCCCCTCGCAGGGGAAATGTCCCTGCTCATAGGCTCGGCTGATGGGCCAGCTTAAGGATACATGTGCTTACCATGGGGTTTCCAAACCACAATCTAGCTTATGATTCATTCATTCACTTATTCATTCATTCACTCCACAAGTATTTATTGAGTACATACTCCGTGCCTGCTACCGGCACTGGGGATAGAACAGTGAACAATCTCCCTGCTCTCATGAATATCATAAATATTATATTCTGGAGGGTGGAAGGCAGCTGCTGACTCAGCAGAAAAATAAAGTAGGGTAAGAAGGATAAAGTGTGATATGGGACAAAGGAGGGAGAGCCATTTCTATGTCTCAAGAAATAGGTTTCTCTGGTGGGGTGACATTTGAGCAAGACAGTGAAGAAATTAGGGAGATTGCTATGTGGGCATTCTCCAGAGCAAGGGGGAAATGTGGTTGTGAGAGAAACAGGGGTTGCAAAAATCTTTAGGTGGAGCAAGCTTGTTTGGTCAAGAAACCGCAGGAAGCCAGAAGGGCCCAGGGGATGAAAAAAGGAATGATAATAGGAATGTAGATCAGCGGGGAGCAGGGGGCCAGAACACACAGGCTCATGTAGGCCCAGCAAGGGCACTGACTGTGAGTAGAATAAGAAGTCATAAAGGTTTGGAGCCCAAGAGTGGCACTGTCTGACTTAGATTTTAAAAGGATAGATGATTGCTCCATTGAAAGGAGACACTCGGAGAATGCGTAGAAGCAAAGAGATCCTCTGGGAAGTTATTACAATAATTCAGGTGAATGATAAATGGTTCCTGTGGTCTGTGGCATAGTTCATCAAACTCTCTTAGGGATCTGAACAGATTACCAGGAGAATGAAGCAGAGAACTTCAGGGACAGCCGCTGAAAACACATGAGGCAAAGAGCTCAGGGCCCCAAAGCACAAACAGCCTCCTCTGGTCCTAACCCCAGATGTTGGCCTCACTTCCTGGTACCAACAGCCTCACCTCTGGGGTGCTGAATCTTGTCTGCATAGATATATAAAACCCATTTCAGTCAGCTGTATTAGTCAGCTATTGCTGCATAACAAACCACCCCATAACTCAGTGGCAAACAATACTATGCCTGAGATGGAGCCTGATAATTTGCCTTTCTAACAAGCTCCCAGGTGACCCTGCCACTGCTGGGCTGCAGGCCGCATATCCAGTAGCATTGACCTATAGTGCATTCTTAAGGACTGAGTATCAGATCCATGGGACAGTAGCTAAAAACATTTTAATTCTCCAGGTAATATCTATTATCCCATAGATAGTAGAACATCTCCTTAGCCGTGGAAGGAGAAGCCTAGACACATCTGAAGACAGACCCTGGGGGAATCAACACCTTGTTGCTCCCTGACCTTGAGTAACTGAGAACACACAACTTGTGCTAAACTGCTCAGCCTCTCTCCCTCTGCCAAACAAGGATTATAACTTCTAAAAAGCATGCGATAACCCAACCCCAGCACATACATTCTGAGTTAGCCCTTCCTTCCACTGAGCTCATGCATAATCTCTTTTAAAATAGTTATGGCAGAGTGTTCCAATTATCTCTTTCCAACTCTGCTTTCTCCAGAGCTAGTAAACTGTGACAGCACCTCTGTGTCCTCTCTATGGGTCTTCCTAATGTCTAACACTTATTAGGTTCTCAACTCATGTTTGTTGAGTGAATAAATGAGAAGAAGAGCAAAATGTTGGTCTCCTCGAGAGACAGGACTCCTGTCAAACCATTCAAGAACACTCCAAAGGATCTGATCCCCCACCCTGTGCCAGACCCCTGCCCAATCTTCGGTCTCTCCTGAATCCACATAGAGCAATGATTTTCCTCAGGGCTGCATATGAGAAGCAACAGGAGATACCTTAAAAATCTCAATGCCCAGGCCACCATCCAAACCATTTAAATCAGAAGTCTCAGGTGAGACCACACATCAGTGATTTTTTAAGCTCCTGGTGATTTCCACATGCATCCAGGACTGAGGACAGCTGAGTGGTCAGAGGACGGCCAGCTCCACGGGGCAGCAGTGACACCTGCGAGGCAGACACAGGGGTAGCAATGAGTCATGGATAGAGTTTAACCGTCACTGCCACAGGCACTGCAGCTATTTAGAATCAAAAAACAAGCTGGAGAAACAAGAAACAGATTCTCAAACCTTGTTATGAAAACAGGGGATTAGCTGTTATTGCATAAAAGTTGATGCCTCACCAATCCTTACAGAACCTGTTTTGTTGTGAGTTCCAAAGAAGCCATGGGTCCTTGGAAGGCTCTCTTGGCTAATGAATGGCTTTCCCATAGGCTAGGAGAGAGCAGCTGGCTGTGGGGCTGGTCCAGGGGCCCCTTGCAAACATAGGAGCTGAGGGGGACAGGCCCTAACATCACAGAGGTTGGCATATCACAGGGTGAGGAGTGCACGAAAGTCACATGCCAGGAAAGTTGGAGAAAAACCAGAAAAGAGGAGGAGGACAAGGGAGACCCAGAGGAGCAGGGAAAAGAAGAGGGAAAGGCAGGGAGGAGAAGGGCTGAGAGGTGAGGCTGGCCCCTTGGAGATGAATTGGCCAAGACCCGCCCCACACCTCTTTGCCCCCAAGGCCCCTCTCCAGCAGTCAATGGGGTAAGACCTAGGACAGAAAACACAGTAGCCTCCCCTTTCCCACTGCCCCAGAATGCTCTATGCACCTCTGCCCTGGAGGACCTCATCCCCAGGGGCCTGAGGTCATAGTCTCCCAGCAGGAAACACATGGACACCAACTGGGAACCAAAGTCCCATATCACAAACCTCCAGTGATTTAGGTGGAGAACAATGCTGGTGGTTCTGGGCCCCTCCTACCCAGACAGTCTTGTTGGTTTCTTATCGCCCAGAGGGATAAGCACTGACTTATAAAGCAATAAAAACTTTCCACAGATCTGCATCAGCCAGGCAGTAAAGCAGCTTGACTTTATCAGATACCTTCGTAGCAGAACATGGGAGAGAATCCCTGCATCCAGTAATCAGGAGCAGATGGCCCACAGAACCAGCAGAATTCAGTGTCAGAACCAGGGCCTTTGGAGACCCCCCAGTCTGGCTCATTGGTGTCTCATAAACGGACTGACGGTGAATGAAGGGCAGTCTTCTGGCCTGCATTATACTGTCAAGAAAACGCGACATGACCATTCCCAGCCATTTCTTTTCTAGCAGGTACCTACCACCAGCAGTCACAGACCATCACATCAGAGTGAGACTAATCTAAGCTCCCACCTTCTCCCCCTGCATGCAAGAAAGGAACAAGGATGTTGCAGAGCTGGGGATTTCTGCTTTGGCCAGAGCAGAGGGGACATATTGATTGACCTTTTGATTTTGCCCTTTCAGGAATCTGGTGGCAAACCCAGTTTAAAGTGAGCCACCAACACCGAAAAGACTGTTCACTCCTGCATTGGAATGGAGGTAGGATTTTTAACAGTGTGTACATCCTGCTCAGGACACCATTTGGCTGGCTCACCCACATATGTCAAGCACTACAAGTCTCAGGCAGTCCCAAAGCCTGCCTTCCAGATCAGCAGCTCTGCAGTCATGGTGTCCATTCAGGAACCAGGAGAGTCCAAATCAAGCAAATGCAGGCTCAGCTCCATTTGGGTTCAACATGGGGCAGCAGCCATTGACAGAGGATCCTAGGAGTAGTGATGAGGAGATCCAAAGAGATAAAACACATTGAGGACTTGCAACCCTGCCAGGAACATGGTAAGTGTCCGATGACTGTAAGCGAATCCACATCTACTCAGGGGATTCCTCAAGAGTCAGTCTGCATTCTGGTCACCCGCCCCTCATGGCCACTAGTCCTAGAACCAATTATATTTAAGAAGCAGCCTGGAAAGACAGCTGGTTCTTGTCAGAGTGTCCAGCTCTGAGACTGGATCAGAACTTTTGTCCCCTCTCCCACCTGGGATCTGGGAGAGCTTTCGGTTCCCAGGGAAAGGGGCCAACAGCCTCCAGAGCTCCAGGTCCCTATCATACCTCATCTTCCCCAGCCACAGGCAACTCTGTTCTGTATTTGGAGTAGCCACAGGAAGTGTGGCTAAGGGGGAGTCATGCTCTTGTGTATTTGTTTGTTGACTTGATTGCTTTTGGAAAAGAGAGAATTTCATGGTGTGCCAAATTTCTTTACAGAGCTGGAAACACACACTCACCAGTGTCAGTCCCCTTCCCATCTGCACGTCCCCACCACTCTGTGTTGTCATCTATTTCTTCCTCCCCTTTTCTTTGTTGCCTCTTTCCTTTCTTCTTCATTGTTAGCCTTGTCCCCCTCCCACTCCTTCATTGCCCCCTGCACCCACACTCAATGGGGCCATTTGGGCAGAGCAGTGATGGTCAGCAGTGGGGGTCAGGTGGGAAAAACTGAGACATGCCAGCTCCTCTTCACCATCTAAGACTGTTCATGTATATCCTCAGTAGATTAAGCAATTTTGTTTCATTATATTATGCATTTTAGGGTGAGAGAGACCCCCTATACAAAAGTTATTTTTAAAATTGTAAAGTGATTTCCTGTCTCACATTCAGATCCTTTATCCATTTTGAGTTTATTTTTGTGAATGGTGTCAGAAAGTGGTCTAATTTCATTTTTCTACATGTTGCTGTCCAGCTCTCCCAACACCACCTGTTGAAGAGGCTGTCTTTTTTCCATTGGATACTCTTTCCTGCTTTGTCAAAGATTAATTGGCCATATACTTGTGGGTCCAGTTCTGGGTTCTCTATTCTATTCCATTGGTCCATGTGTCTGGTTTTGTGCCAGTACCATACTGCCTTGATGATGACAGCTTTGTAGTAGAGGCTAAAGTCTGGGATTGTGATGCCTCCCGTTTTGGTTTTCTTCTTCAATATTACTTTGGCTATTCGGGGTCTTTTGTGGTTCCATATGAATTTTAAGATAGTTTGTTCTAGCTTTGAGAAGAATGCTGGTGCAACTTTGATGGGGAT
>NC_043713.1:57839798-57845492 GCF_006229205.1 Suricata suricatta | reverse complement strand
GCGAAATAAGTCAGGCAGAGAAGGATAGATACCATATGTTTGCATTCATAGGTCTAACAGGAGAGACCTGGCAGGGGACCATGGGAAGAGGAAGGGGGAAAGAGAGCGGGGAAGAGTGAGGGACACAGATCAAGGGAGACTACTGAATACTGGAGACGAACCGTGGACTGAAAGGGGAGGGGGATGGTCATGGTGGGGGGGCACTTGTGGGGAGAAGCACTGGGTGTCATATGGAAACTAAGTTGACAATAAACTATTATAAAAAAATAAAAATAAAAAATAAAATAAAATTGTAAAGTGAAATGTGTCTTGAGTGACTGAAAATAATCAGGAAACCTGGTGACTATCTGCATTTCTGTCATAAGAAGTAAACTAAAATCCACTACAATGGCATGGGGGTGAAATAGGACTGTCCTCATACCAGAGTAAACAAATGCAATTGGTAAATATTCACTATAACCCTATTACAAGCAAAGTATAGGAGGTTTTCAGAGTTTCTGCTTCAGGCTCACCTAGATTTAGATGGCCCTGTGGAATTGCTCAGCAGGACAGCTCTGGACCGAAAGGGAAAATTGTTCTTCCTCTAGCACCACATCCCCCACTGCCCCTCCTCCAGTCAATCAAGGGCATTCACCTTCCAGACCTTCCACCACCCTAGCCCCCACCTGTCAGAACTCCTTCACCACCATGGCAAGAGTAGCCATAACTACATCTGAGCCCCAGAATGGGTCTATGGACTCTGGTTCTGAGAGGGTGTGTCTCATATCCATGGTGTGGACCCCTCACCTAGTGACCTCACCTCCAGGGGCATTTCGCCAAGACTTTGGTCTCTCCCTCTACTCTCCTGAAGGCTTTGGAGCCCTCGCCCTCATCCTGTGCGCTCCCCCCACCCCTATTCCTCTCTCAGTATTTTGCAAAACAGCTCATCCCGTGACCGTCATGCCAGCTAGGACATCATTGCGCCTACCCTCACAGACGAAATATGCTCCTGCCCCAGACAGATGGGCCTTTAAGAATATGAGTGATTTTTATAAATCCTTGCCTGCAAAACAGTCACCAAAACAATTCCATGCTCCAGGGTGCTGACCTAAAAACTTCTGATCACAGCTCTCCCCGTTAAATGTCAAACTTTTCCCAGAATACCTCCAAAATGAGATGAGTTCAAGACTGCACAGTAGATGCTTATGAATTCAGCTATTTTGAAATGGTAACTCAATGGGAATGAGTCTTTGAGAAATATGTCCTGGTTGAAATTTCCGTACAGGAGCCCGGTTGAGTTCAGTCTTTAAATTTCTTAAGATATTTAAAAATAACAAATCCCATTCTTTCTGCCAGGGGAGTGGGGACTGACTGTGAGAAAATCATTTCTGGTTTTAAGGTGGTGAAGATCTCCCCTGCCTACACAAGGATTTATTTATGTTAATCCCTGCCTCCTGATCTGTGCAGATTCCTATTGGTACACAGTCTAGCTGATACCTGACCTTGGTCTGGCTGGGGAGAGGGGGAGACACAGGCATGCCTATCATCTGTGTCACGGTGTACCAGATGGCCATTCACCAGGTGACAAAGTCATCACTTTCATGAGTTGTCTTGAGGACAATTTGACTTTCAATCCATTGATTGCTTTCCTTCCATAGCATTGTTAGAGATAGAGAAATACAAACCCAGTTTACTATTTTAATGGACACAACAATAAAATAACATTTGAGTAACACTGTGGTTGCATGGCATTTAAACAAAAATCGGGTTGTTTGCTTCATAATTCGAATAGCCAACAACCTAGGAATTGCTATTTCCCCAATATTTTGATCCCTCCCTGGGTGGTAGAAAGATTAAACAAGCTGCCAGAGGTCAAACCACCCACAGCAATAGATGGGGTGGGGTTTCTGCCTCGTTGGACATTGCTCTTTCGCCACAGCTATCTCCCATCAGAAGCTGCTGAGAAGCTGTTTCATTCTTCTGCCTTCCAGCAATGCCACACTTCCAGAAAGAGCAGGGCCTTTCTATTTCCAAAGTTCTCCAAAGCTGACATTCCCAAAGTCTCCTGGGGACTGCAGCTTAGGGCTAATGCCATTATTTCACTGTGTCCAGAGAGACACTCCTGTTCAGTCATCTCTGGGACTGGGACAGAGGAGAGGAGCTACCTTCTTCCTCTAAGTCCTTCTCTTCTCAAAGACAGGGAATGAACACATATTTCAACCAGGGTGCAATCAGAGCAGTAGACCAACGCCTTGAGTGATGTGGAATACAGGCTTTATTACAGGGGCTGGCCCATCCATCATTGTGAGAGCCAGTAAAGGCATCTGTGCAAGTCAGCTGCTTCTATACTTGGTGCACAATGGGCCAGAAGTCAGCTGGCCAACCCCCAAGGAAGCAGGGTAGAAGTGGCAGAGACCAGCAACAGATGAGAATGTCATTTGTCCCTCACTACTTCCTCCAGTTGTGAGGACATGGGTGACAGGGAGGGTAAATTGGAGACAGAAGAGGAGGTCCATGGGAAGCCAGAGCTGTTCAGATCTGACTGCTGCCCCACCCAACAAGATCAGCCAGCAGGCCAGGGAATTAGGCTCTGTCTGTAGTGTTGACCCACTGATCATAACAATAGCCACTATTTCACTCCTTCCAAGTCCCATACAAATTTTTCCTGTGGGAAACTATTTTTTCACCCCACCGACCCTTGTAGGTGGTTTGGTTTCACTTTGGACACTTGCTAGTCTCTCTGCAGTTCACATCTCATTAGGTAAAACCAAAAAGAAAAACCTGATTTCAATAGGATTGATGCCAGACATACATAGGTTAGGGTCCAATCTGAAAAGGCTTCTGTAATATTTTCTACCATGTCCTATTTCACATAAACTTTCATGAAACTTTTTAGAGACATGTGACCGTGCATGAGACACTCTTATTTCTTGCTCAGGCAGAAAATCTCCCTTCAAAAGACACTGACACTATTGACACACTGAGATTCACATTTTGTCACTCATCTACAAACTGTGGACAGACTTTTCAAAGCAAATTACCTTCTACTATTCTAAAATGTGGCTTTAAATTATTAAACCAAAGTAACCACTGACCCCCCATAGTTCACCCACGCATTGTGAATGGTGGTCCATCCCACTCTGCACTAATGCAGGGTCATCTCATTCTCAGATCAAAGGCAGCACACACCAGGACTTCCCCTAAAAAGAACATAAGACATCTCATGTGGTCCTTAAAGACTTTAGTTGATGAAACCTGGCAAGTCTTTCTTCTTTGCATGCATATGACACACACACAATGATAAATAAAATCTGTCCAGATGTGTAAAAACTTTCTGATCTCTGTTATGAATAATAAAAGGACCCAGAAATCAATAGATTGCCTGGGAGTGTGGTGGTTTTTATTTCCATTAGATGATTGAAGTGTCCAAGCCGTCATGATGAATGGAGCTAGAGCTTCACTGCTTTGGGGAACTATGTCACATTATCCCAGGAAACCCTTGCAAAATCACATGTCTGGTTAACTGAGCTTTTTTGTAAGTTCAATATTCACCAGAATTGAGGGCTGATGGGGGAGGGGAAGGGGGAAGGGGGTGATGGTCATGGAGGGGGGCACTTGTGGGGAGAAGCACTGGGTGTTATATGGAAACCAATTTGACAATAAATTATTATAAAAAAAATTCACCAGATCAATTTTACTGTTGTTGAAATTTTTAACAAAATATATTGGTCTATTTTCCTGTTTGACTCCATAACACAAGCCTAGCATATGGTAAACAATAAATAGTCATGAATTAAATAATTAATAATGTTTTCCATTGTTGGTTTAAGATTTTGAAGGGCTTCAAATTAATATCCTGTATGCAACAATTCCTTTTCCATACCACAAAAACAAAAGCTAGGTATAAATTATTGGCTGGATCTCTATTAAACTTAGAGTATACTTTACAAGATTACTTTAAATAAATCCCTACTATGAATTTGTTTTCTTATCACTTCCTTTTTGGACAAAGGATTTCCTGCCAAAGGATGTTCTGGTAAATTGAAGAAATCCATTGATTTACCAATTCAAGAAAATTTTCACACCTGCTTTGTTTTAGACTCTATGCTAGCCCTGAAAAAAAGATAAATATAGAATTCAGCCTCTATCCTGAAAAAAACATGGTCTAAATATCTACACTACAAAGCTGTAGAAATCAGAACAGTATGGCACTGGCACAAATGGGCACATGGATCAATGAAGCAGAACAGAGAGCCCAGAAATAAACCCACATTTATATGGTCAGTTAATCTACAATAAAGAAAGCAAGAATATACAATCAGAAAAAGACAGTCTCTTCAACATATTGCGCTGGGAAGCCTGGACAGCTACAAGCAAAAGAATGAAACTGGATCACGTTCTTACACCATACCCAAAAATAAACTCAAAATGAATTAAAGTCCTAATGCAAGACCTGAAACCATAAAATTCCTAGAAGAAAATGTAGGCACTTATTTCTTTGGCATCAGCCATAGGAAACATTTTTCTAGATGTGTCTCCCTTGGCAAGGGAAACAAAAGCAAAATTAAACTCTTGGGACCACACCAAAATAAAAAGCATTTGCACAGGGAAGGAAACCATTAACAAGACACAAAGACAACCCACCGAATGGGAGAAGATATTTGTAAATCATATATTTGAGAAAGGATTAATATCCAAAATGTGTAAATAAGTTCTACCACTCAACAACAAAAAAAACAAGTAATCTAATTTAAAATGGGCAGAAGACACGAACAGACATTTTCCCAAACAAGATATTCAGATGGCAAACATACACAGGAACATCACTAATCATCAGGGAAATGCACATCAAGATCACAAAAAGATATCCCCTCACAGCTGTCAGAATGGCTAAAATAAACACAAGAGACAATAAGTGTTAGCAAGGATGTGAAGAAAGAGAAACCATTGTGCACTGTTGGTGGAAATGCAAACTGGTGCAGCCACTGTGGAAAACCATCTGGAGTTTCCTCAAAACTTAAAAATAGAAATACCATATGATCTAGAAAATACTGAGTATTTACCCAAAGAAAATGAAAACACTAATTTGAAAAGATATATGCATGCTATGTTTATTGCAATATTATTTATAATAGCCAAGATATGGAAGCAACCCAAGTGTCCATCCATAGATACATAGATAAAGAAGACACATATATTTTATATATATATATATATATATATATATATATATATATGTGGTATATAATGGAATATTACTCAGCTATAAAAAGAATGAAATCTTACCATTTGCAACAACATGGATGTACCTAAAGGGTATAATGCTAAGTGAAATAAATTAGCCAGAGATCCACAAATTCCATACAATTTCACCTATATGTGGAATTTAAGGAACAAAACAAAATGAAAAAAGAGACAAACAAAAAACAGAGTCTTGAATATAGACAGCAACTGGTGGTTGCCAGAGGGGTGGTGGGTGGGAATGGATGAAGTAGGTGGAGGGGATTAAAGTTTACTCATTGTGATGAGCACTGAGTAATGTATAAAATTGTTAAATAACTATATTGCACACTTGAAAATAATATAAGTCTGTATGTTAATTATATTTGAATGAAAAAAATTTAAGCAACAACAAAAAAAGAATGCTGACAAAAAAATACATGCATATATATATATATATATATATATATATATATATATATATATATATAACTG
>NC_043713.1:57816200-57839698 GCF_006229205.1 Suricata suricatta | reverse complement strand
TAACTGATGGTGTAGAGAAGTAAACCCAAAATTACAAGACAGTGGGATAAGTTGAAATGACAAATGCTTTAAGTAGGGAAAAGGCTAGAGTGGGAAATGGCTACCCTGGTGGGAAAGAATAGTCTATTTCTGCCATTCATTAGAGTTGCTAGGGTGAGGTAATAAATTGACTTCTAGTCAATTTCATCATTGTTTTAAAATTCTCTGGAGACCATGCACCTCTTATTGCCTGCACTGCTCCAAGGTCACTTACCTCCTCAATGGCTCCTGATTGGCAGGGGGCCAGGAGAATCACCTCACAGAGCAGAGCAAGAGAGAAGAACATGGGCAAACCTGAGTCCCAGCTAATCAAAAATCATTCCTCAGAGAGCCAACAAGGACTTTAGAGGCTATTGAGTTTCTGGATCATATCTGTTGTGATCTGGCCATGATTGGGACATTAACCTTAATATGAGGCCATTTGCAATCAAGTTGGTAAGTCATGGTAATAATCAGGTAGCATGACAGAAGTCTCCAGGAGTTCAAAGAGGCCCAAAGAAAGAATGTTCTGTTCTATGGTGGGATGGTCATCAATAAAGACACTGGAGAAGGGCAGCATCTGTCTTACCATGTAGATGGGTAGACTTAGGAGTCTCTGGGCACAAGAAGCCCATTAGGCAAAGCATGGAATAGCGTGGCACTGAGAGATACCAGCTGGCCCAGAGAGAGCTAGGAGAAGGTGCAGGGGGGTCTGGCAGATACAGATGGAGAGATAGACTAATGCTGCCCTGGGAATTAGGACAAAAATTTGGACTGTACCTCATGCTTCTCTATTCTCCTATGTCCCGCTTCAGATTTTGTGCTAGGTAGGGAGCTAGCACATCAGAAAGTATTTTGGGTAAAGGTGGTCAAAAGGTACAACATTCCATTTTTAAAATAAGAAAGCAATGCTGATGTAATGTATAGCATGACTGTTGTTAACCAAACTGCATTGTATACTTGAAAGTTACTAAAATCTAAGACAGTAGATCTCATCACAACAAAAAAAAGTCTGTAACTATAGTAACAGATATTAACTAGACTTGTTATGGTGATCATTTTGCAATATATACAAATATTAGATAATTACATTGTATACCTGAAAGTTATATAATGTTACATGTCAATTTTACCCTAATTTTATAAAATGAATTGGCATGATCCAAAAAAGTATTTACCACTTTTTCTAATAAATTAGCACTGGTGGAGGGTGTTAAGCATGGAGTGCTGTCAGGTTATGTTTTAGACGTCTTTCCCTGGCTAGATCTGGGACTGGACAAGTGGAAGGAGCCAGGACAGGGAGGCCACAGTCCCCCCAGGCCAGACACAGGCCAGAAGAGGAGGGAGAAAGCCCATTCAGTAAAA
This sequence comes from Suricata suricatta, assembly GCF_006229205.1. Taxonomy (NCBI): domain Eukaryota; kingdom Metazoa; phylum Chordata; class Mammalia; order Carnivora; family Herpestidae; genus Suricata; species Suricata suricatta. Next base: position 57,838,315 of record NC_043713.1, on the reverse strand, counting down.
AGAAGCTGTGGATTTAGTATCTGATAAATCTGACCATGAGGAAAAAGGAGGACTCTGGCTTGGCCCTGGTTTCTGGCACCAATGGTAAAGGCACAACTCACAGGAGACCATCCAGGAGAAGGTCAAGATTCAGAAACAAGAGGGAAACAGGAACTGGGGGCAGTTGGAGTTTGAGATGTTGGAAGACATTCTTCCCCAGTTGTCCCACAGAGTCTTCTGCAAATGTTATAGGTTGTGCACATTCCAGGAAAGGTTGGGGGGGGGTCACTCAGAAAGAACAGGTTGTGTGAAAGAAAACAGGATAAAAGAGAGAACTCTGGGAAACACTGACATGGAGGAGTTGCTGCGGCTCTCCGGAAAGATGTCGGAAGAGGAGAGGCTGGGGCTCAGAAGCCGAAGTAGGAGTGAGTTTCCAGGAGCAAATAACCCACAGCAATGCTGTCTGATCAAGATAAAGTGCAAGACACAGTGTTCCTGTAGCCACACTGAGAAGAAAATCAAAGCAGGTGACACCAACTTTAACAACCCATTTTGTTTAACTCTCCATAAACAAAATAGTATGATTTCAAAATGTAATCAATCTAAAAAGTACTGAGAAATTTTATATTCTTTGTTTCAAACCAGATCTCAGAAACCTGATACGTATTTTTACACTGACAGCACTCAGTTCAAATGCTAAATTTTCATCAGACATGCTCGGACGGTGTTTAGACCACAGAAAATCTCCAGTTGAAAAACTATATTCACAGGCCCAAGTTGTTCCAATCACACTTAAAAGTTTTTCAATCACCAAATCAAGTATCTGCTTTTACATTTAAATTTAAGTAATTAATAAATGAATAATTCAGTCGCTTCATGCACTGCCACATTTCAAGTGTTCTTGAAATAACCCTCTGGCCAGTTGGGCACTCTTCTGGACACTGCCATGGACAGTGCAGGCCACAGAATCAAATGACACAGAGCCACCAATGGACACAATGGGCCAGAGACCACTGCAGAAGGCAGGGAAGAAGCAATAGTTTGATTGGCTTTGGTGCCACAGCCTGGGAATAGAGGGTCAAAGGATGAAGGAAAACTGAGGAAACAATAAGCAAAATAAATTTCTTAGATATTGACTTTATAAGAAAGGAGAGAGAAAGTATAGTAGCCACTGTGAATATAGAACTACAGAACTTTGGATTTTTTTTTTTTTTTTTCATAAAACAGGAGAGTGTAAGGAAAATTGACAGGCCCAGGGAACCAGTACTGAGAGAGAGCTGTGGTATTAGTGAATAATGGAGGCCATCTCTGAGAGCTTCTTTCTCTGAAATCCCAATTAAACAACATGGGATAATAACAGTCATACAGTAAAGTTTACTGAGTGCTCACAATCCTTTCTTCATGTATTATCACATTTAATCAACATGCAATTGCAGAATCATAGATTTTGCTTTGAGAAGAAAAGCCAAAACTGGAATGCGCATTGTTAAATCACAGTTGGAGCTGACCCATCATCATAATCAAAACATAATCCCCGAGGAATATGGGGACATTGGATCTTGGAAATGGCAGGAAACAGGTCCTAGTTATATTGACCTGCCCTTTCACATGGTGGGCTTTGCTTGCTCATATGTATAACTGACAGTGCAGCTTCTGACTCAGAAGTGGTGTAGGAACAAGCAGGAAGAAGGACAGACAGACCCTGGGTCTGCGGTCCCAGTGCAGTGCCTCCCCCAGGGTTACAAAGCCTTGGCCAAAAGGCTGCCTGCAAGGAGCATGTGAAGACCACTAATCTCAGTGAAGCCAAGAATCCACCTGGGAAACTCTCGTATTTGTCCGCCGTGACCGAATCATGTGCAAAGTCCCATGCAAGATCCCTCTATGGAAAGTGTAAGGAAAAACAGTTCATCTGAACCAGCCCCGCAAAGAGGCAAACAGCTGCTCACACATGCAGAAAACATGCCTAGCCCACTTCAAAGACATCGTGCATGTCTTAACCACCAAAGGAAGGAATTCTAAAAAGAAAGCCATAAATAAGCCTTGGGGCGGGGCGGGGGGGCATATTCAGCATTTTTGATTGCTCTGTTGAAAGGCAGAACTTTTTTCCTCCTTTTTCCTTTTTGCTGATCTAGAGCCAATAAAGCTATTGACATAAATTTTTTCACTGAGTACTAGAAATGTATTTTTTTAAGTTTGCCCATCTGGAATAGCAATCCTGGTACATGAGAAGGAAGGCAGGGGCCTCACCTGGTCTGCAGAACTGCACTGCCAGCCAGTTCCAAAAGTTCCGGGTGAGAGAGGCTCTTCGGGCCACAGTGGCAGGGACCAGAAGGATAACCTCAGGTTATCCCAGTGTTCATCCCCACTTAAGATCCTGCTGGTTTGTTCAGATGCAGAGGATTGGTCCCAGGGCATCATCAATGTCTGGTCAGTACAAAGACTATGTTAGGACTCCACACTAGGGGTGCCTGGGTGTCTCAGACAGTTAAGTATCTGGCTTTGACTCAAGTCATGATCTCACAGTTTGTGGCTTCAAGCCCCGCGTCAGGCTCTGCACTGACAGCTTAGAGCCTGGAGCCTGCTTCGGATTTGGTATCTCTCTCTCTCTCTGCCCCTCCCCTGGCTTGTACTCTGTCTCTCAAAAATAAATAAAAACATTAAAAAATAAAATTTTTTTTAAAAAGACTCCACACTAACAGCTAATACTTAAGTGGGCCAAGCAAAGCTCTGAATGCTCTACAGATTTATATATTAAAATTCCTTTTCTCTTCATAGCAGCCTCTATAGACAACAAAACTGAGGCACACAATGATTAAGTAACTGTCCCAAAGTCACACAGCCATCAGGTGCCAGAATTTGACCAGACTGCTTGGCTCTGAGTCTGCAAAATGCCTGCTAATCCCATATGTTTTACTTCAACTTAACTCTTTTCTGGACTGTTCTTGGGTTTTAAACTCTACTGGGTCCAATGAGAAGGGACTTACACAATTAAGGAAAAGTCCCTCAGGTATTCCAAAGCTAACATTCCTACATATGCACTAATGGATATATAAATGCCATTTTAAAGGTCAAAAGCTTACTGAAGAAGGACTCATTATTCCCCAATTTACAAATAAATAAGGAACTTCCTTCTACCATTTCCAAAGCTGGGCCTATCCAAATGGACAATTGGTGGTGTTTGTCGGTCATTAGTCATATCTCTCCCAGAGTGTAGGAAATAATATGGGTTTCTTCATTGGTTGGGTTCTGGTTCTGGCTGCTTCCAGAAGGTTCCAGGGAACATCATAAACATTAGTGAGCTCTGCAGAAAGGGCCAACAGCAGTGGAAACAGGACATCTGTGAGGACCTACTATATTTTCCATTTTTGTGCTCAGGTTCCTGTCACCCCCAAGAAACGTCTGACCTACTGCCAGAGGGGATGCCAACAAGACAGATAAGATATGGTAAACTCCATCTTCAAAAAAATCAAAGAGCCACCTTCAGGCTTGGAAGCCCTGAAAAATGTCCCTCCCTGGAGCAGTCAACTTTCCAAATCTCAGGAAATGTACATTCCAGAGAGCCTGGGAAGTTCTAGAACTATCCTAAATGTCAGAAAAAATGACTCCAGTCTCCTAAATGAAGCCAACAGTTGCCATGGGACTGGGTCAGCTGAACTCCTAGTACCCAAGAAGGGCCCCTGGCCCAGGCTGGACGGCAGTGCTCCATTCTGTGGGCTGCCCTCACTGGCGGGCAAGCTGGCCCAGGCACCCAGCCAGCTGGTGGACCTGAAAGGAAAGAGTATATGTGGCTGTTTCTGGCAGCTCTGTGGGCTGATCAAGTTCCTCGTACCCATAACAAGTCCTGGCCATTTTCTTGTCCCTAGAGCTCTGGCTCACATCTGACATACAAACAAGACAGAAACCTTGAAAACGGCTGAGATGTATCCTTGCATCTCTCTCAGAAGCTGAACTTGGAATGGCAGGACCATTTAAATGACACACACTAGGAGCCAGATTATGTCCACAAGTTTTCCCATTTAACCCTTAAAACAGGGTGAGGCTGGTGTTGCTCTCCCTATTTACAGAAGAAGAACTAAACACAGAAAGCTTGTAAATGTGGTTTCCACTTGTTAAAGCGCCTCTCTCAACCCAGCCTAGTTGAGTCCACAACCTTACTTACTTCATGACATATTGGTGTTTTTATCAACTGAATTAATTTTTGATCATGGATCCCAGAACTCACGAGCTGGGAGGGATGTCAGAGACCTAGCCCAACCCTTTCCACTGCAGGAGAAGAAAACGGGTTCCTGAGAGTGGAAGGCGGTCCTCTCCTACTCACATGCTGCCGTAGTAACAAATTACCAGACCCGATGTCCCAAATCGACACCCACTTATGCATTTTCTCTGTGTCAGAAATTCGAGTAAGGGGCTCAGCTGGTTCTCTGCTTAGGGTCTCACAGGCCAAAATCAAGATGTCAGCAGGGCTTCAGCCCTTTCTAGACACTCTGGGAAGATTCTTCTTTCAAGTGCATTGACTTTGTTGGCAGAATTCAGGCCCAGAGATCCCCTTCGTCCCAGGTTGTCATCAGAGGCTGCCTGCATTCCTGTGTCATTGCTCTTCCCTCTTTAAACCAACAAGGACATATGGAATCCTTCTCGTGGCTTGAATCCCTCCAACTCCTCCTTCTGCTGCATCTCTCTGACTCCAGCCAGGGAAAGTCCTCTGCTTACGAGGGCTGGTGTGATTGCATTGGGCCCATCTAGACCTTTCACAGTAATCTCCCTATTGTAAGGTCCATGACCTTAATTAAATCTGCAAAGTCTTTTTGCTACAACATGGTCACATGGTCTTAGAATTGGGGCGAGAACATCTCTAAGAGGTCATGCTGCCGATTAGAAACCCAGAAGAGGTCAAGCACGGTGTGAGTCAGGAACCTCAAGGCTCTATGCTGGACAAGCTTCAGCCTGGAGGCTTGTATCAGCTGAGGTGAGGGTCCCATTCCCTGCCACCTGGTTTTTCTGGCCCGCTCTGGTTTTCTTGGCCCCTGGAGCCTGCTTTACTAGTGTGCCTCCTCATGTCATGATGGCTGCTGCAGATGCTCAGAACACTCAACACGCAGATGTGCAAATACAGATACCAAAACCTACTGCAAAATACTTATTTGTATGTTAATGTATTCAGTCATTCAATAAACATTTAGGGAGAGCTTACTGCAAACAGGCAATGTGACAAAGATTTGTGGATTTGTAGCTACTTTGAATTATTTATAAGGCAGCTCCCTTGACTAAGATGAATAACACATCGGCCGCATTTTGGCCTTAGCACAGGTCAGTGTCCGTGCAGACTGTGTATCCTACGGGCCATGGCTGGGTCTGGTGGTGAAGTAAGCAGCCCACTGCACATGTGAGTGGAGGTCCAGACTGAGGCTGAGACCCCTTATAGCAGAGTAGGATCTGTGACTGCTGTCATTGATCCTTCAGGCCCCAGGGTCACATCCTTCTGCTGATGCACCCAGCATGGAAGGGACAACACAGGAAGACAGGTGTCCAATAGGACACATACCTGAGGCCTCAGTGAAGCCAGCAGGGATGGCCTGCCTGGCAGCAAATGTAATAGACATTTGTTCATACTCCACCAGAACCCTTTGCTTGTGTAGTTCAAAGCTGTGCACCATTAGCGTTTCAGCCCATCTCCTAGAGGACTGCCATGCAAAATATGAAATTATCAAAACAACAACTTAAAGAGTAACTGCTCACTTCTCAAAATGATCCAGTATTTATTATAAAACATCTTTTTTTAAGTTTATATATTTATTTTGAGAAAGACAGAGGTGGTGCGAGTGGGAGAAAGGCAGAGAGAGAGGAAGAGAGAGAATCTCAAGCAGGCTTCATGCTATCATCCCAGAGCCTGACACAGGACACTCAAACTCATGAAACTGTGAGATCATGACCTGAACTGAAACCAAGAGTTGGCCACTTAACCGACCGAGCCCACCCAGGGGCCCCTATAAAACATCTTTAAACAGCAAGCTTACTTTAAAATATGTTTCTATTTAGAAAAAAAAAATCAGATTTGTAAAACTGGGAAAGCCCTTGAAATCCAAACTTTTTATTCTAAAGCAGGCAGGACCAGAATTCAGAACCTCTGAGTGTTTGCCCTCTGTCCATTATGACACGTGACATCTGACAGTGATGCTTGCAAATTCGTGTTCATAAACTGATAAGCGTGCACACAGGGATACATTATATGCCAAGTTATATTCCACATGTACATCACTTCATGTAGAAGCACAGAGAAGTGAGGGAGAGGTGGCCGAGAGGCAGGAGAGCTAAGTTCTGGTCCCTGTTCTGCAAGTAACAAACAGTGACCCCAGGCAAGTTGTTCAATGTCTCTGGACCTCATTTCCCTTGTATGTAAAATGACTGAATTTTAAAGCTTTTCCATCCCCAATAGCCATGAGTAAATGCAAAAAGCCTTATGGGGTTAGCTATGTGTCATGTGTAAAATAGAAATATGGAAGGATTTGGGCTGACGACTCTCATTTAATTTGTTCTGTGCAAGGAGGGCACTGAAGCAGAGGTCTGCAGAACATGAGTAAAAGAACCTCAGGTCAGTGATGAGATTCCTCCTTCCCAATGCACAGAGGCACCTAGGGACAGTCAGAAGAGCCACCGGGCAGGAAGGAAGGGAGAGGATGGCAGTCCACCGCCCACTCTGCAAAGGCCACATCCACATGGTTTCTGCAAACCAGACTGATTAGCTATCTACACACTTCTCAGTGCTTTCTTATTCTTGTTGAGGGTGGTGAGGGAAAGCCGCTGGGCTCTGGGCTCTTGCTCTTTCTACCTGAGCCTTAAATTGAGTCACCAGCAGGGACAGCAAATGGACACTGAGTCCCATGAACCCTAGATCTGCTTTCTGGAGCACCCTCACTGATTGGGAAAGCTCGGAATGCATCAGGGAGGCCCTCCACTTGGCCTTTTCTTCAGCCCCATGAGAATAGATAATCAGATATTCTCAATTTATCAGTGAGAACCCGGAGGTGCTGTGAAGCGACCTGGTAGTCCTGCTTGCACCCCACAGCGTCCTCATGAACAGTGCAAGATGGTGTACACTTCTCTACTGGAATGGCATGCTATGTGCAGAGCAGACTTCCACCACCATCAGGAGATCACACAAGGATGTGAAGAAGGCGTTTTGTGCCCAACATTCATATACTGCACTTGAGGAAAGAGGCTGAAAATCAGCAGAAGCTGATAATCTAGTGAGAAAAGCACATCCTCAAAACCAACAGAGGAAGCTAACCCAGTCCTAGGTGGCCTGACTCATGCCACCTTAGTCTTAAGGCTCAACAGAAGTTTGAGGAGGGAGAAGGGTAGTAAAGACCTCTCTCACTACCCTCACACCATTTTCTTGGCAAAAACAGGTATGTTGGATCCCAAGACAGTAATAAATGCCATCTGGAGACAGAAAAAAAGAGTCAAACCCCAGATGCTTTTATTACCTGGGCAATATTATGGTTTCTACTGTAACATGTGCCCTTTATTTATAAAAACGGGGCAGGGAAAGGGGACAGATGGGACTTTTCACAGTAATTTTTTCCCCAGCTACTATCGTGGCTTTTATTATCAGGGATAAACCTGAAACTCCACCAACACAAGTCATTACTTTCCCAGCAAAAGAGTCGAGCAAATAAAAAGGATACCACCTTTTTAAAAGCAGAAACACTTTCAAAAGTTAAGGACCAACATATTGAGAAGGGCAACCCCTTAAAAAAAGATTTAAGCATATCCAACAAATGGAAATCCCCCACCGACAGAACAAAAGTGTGCAGCCCAGATGAGTCAGAATCTGAAGGTTAGTGAGGAATGCGAAGGGAGTCAGTATTTATGAATGAAGCCATCAAAGAGCATACTGCCGTGGCCTCCCATAAACAACCAGTGTGGGGTCCTGGGGGTGCGGGACCTCCTGGCACCTTGGTCACATACTAACTCTATCTGGAACCGAGGTTCCCCTGTTCTGGCTCCCCTGTGCAGTCACCAGCACACGTCTGGGTCAACCCTCACAGATCGCGTTTTGGTAAACCGAAGATGGCTTCTCCTTCAGGGCCCTGGGTAAGGACAGGATGCACAGAGTTCTAGAGCAGGCAGAAAATTGCAAGCTTATCTGGCCTGCCCCCTCATTTTACTGAGAAGGAATCTGAAGCTAGAGGGAGGGAAGTGATCAGCCTGAGATCACCCTAGAACACGGGGGCAGAGCTGGGACCAGGACTCGGATCTTCGCACTTCTGGTCCTCAGAGACAGAGTATCTTCACCCAGCAACAGAAAGGCTAGGTGCAGACCAGTGTTTTGCCCAGTCCTGCTCCAGCCCTTGTCAATGTTACCCCATATCGTTATTATGTCTTCTGACCAGGCACCCTAGATTCCTCTCTCTTGTCTCCCCTCTACCTTCTCTCCATCGTGCCCAGGGCAGGGGAGGGGAGGACCTCTGCTTCCCTGCACACCCCAAGCAGTACCTCTATCTCACTGGAAAGGGCTGCATGAGTAAGGAGTGTGTGATGGGTGCAGGAGAAGGGATGCAAGTAGAAAGGGTGCAGGAGGAGGGGTGCAGGAAGAGGGGGAGGTGAAAAGGGCTCAAAAGCAGGGGTGCGAGGAGACAGATGCCAGCTTGGAGTGCATAGAGTATGTATAGGGAGCTTTAAAGGAAAAGAAGGATTGTGATGCTTCTGATTGGTTGATTTCACAGTACATGAAAAATAAATGGTAAATTAGGGACAAGGGTTTAAAGTTGTGTTTCCGCCCCACCCCCACCACATCAAGATTTCCTCAGAGGGCAGCCCCCCACAAGGCCAAAGCACCCCATGTCTGTCCCAAGACATCAAGCTGAAAGGGCCCATAGTGACTGTGCTGCAGGTGTCCCATATCCCTGACTGTGGATGCCAGCAGAAAGGATTATATTTCCCGCAGGACTCCCAGCTGAATGAGGCAGCAAGATTTACAGGCTGCTGCCTGGATGCCTGGAGCTGAGGCACCTCACCCTCGCCCGGCTGAGGCAGCCTTTCTGACTTGATAGCTCAAGAAGGCAGGACATTATTTTTTTAATACCCACTAGATTCTAAAAAAAATAGGGAGGAATGGCAGTTTTATCAGCACGCAGCTGGAATGTCTGATCGTCCATTTTAAAAGTCTACCTCTATTTATGAGGCGAAGTTTAACCTCAATGGAATTTGGAGAGTGCATGGATTTGTATTTCCTGATCCACAGAAAATATGAATGTCTGTGTGATTTTAGACTAAAGAGACAACTACTGCTCCATCTTCTTGATCATCTGGAAGTCCATTTAGACCAACCAACCTGAGTGAATGACTGAGTCAAGTATTTCCAGTTGTTTTTGTTCATTAATCTACTCTAATTCTAATTTTTTAAATTTTTTTAATGTATATTTATTTTTGAGAGAGACAAACAGACAGACAGAGTGCAAGCAGGGGAGGGGCAGAGACAGAGGAAGACACAGAATCTGAAGCAGACTCCAGGCTCTAAGCTGGCAGCACAGAGCCTGATGCAGGACTCGAACTCATGAACCACAAGATCACGACCTGAGCTGAAGTCAGATACTTAACCAACTGAGCTACCCAGGTGCCCCTCTAATTCTAACTTTTCAAGGGCATTATATAAAAATCACCTCAAGTCATTTGAAAATGAAATTAACCATGAATCTAATTTTTAGAATAACTATCAGTTATAGAACATTCATATGGGTAGCAACAAGTAAACATCAAACATTGTAATATATTCATATCTATTACACTTAGTCATCGTGGAGGCTACGTGAGCGAAATCTGTGATCCCATCATTATGTATTACATACACACTCTTCAGAAGTATGAAAAGTAAGAATGAGCCACTACCGCACTGAGTGAACTTTTGCAAGCATCTGCTGTATAAGATACAGTTTCCCAAAGGCTATGCAATAAAGCCTCCATGTGCAAAGTACTTCCTGATGCCCTTGGGGCAGTAGGGATCTTTCCTGAGCAGCCGGGCTCAGGACACAGAGTTCAACGGGTTGTCGATATGTTTTATGTTAAAAATAAAGGGGAGGGGTAGTTTTATGGACAGGTAAGGTTAAAGAATACTGGGTCAGACAAAGAGAACTTGGCTTATCATACAATGCCTGGCCAGGTTCACTCCCTCACTCTGTCAATGACAAGAACCACAGGATAAATGGAGTTAGATCTCTTACCTGCAGGATTGACTGAGAGCAGATCCCAAATTACACAAACCCAGATCAAGGGAGAGAATGGCCCTGGAATGGCCTAGAGATACACAAACATCCTGAAGCCTCTGTGACAGTGTTCCTGTCTTTTCTATCTTTCCACCCCAAATGCTAACGCCACCGGCCCACCATGTTGGCCTCTCTCATCAACCGAACACCCAGTTAAACAGTGCTTAGTGGCATCTACAGATAAGCCAAAAAAAAGATGCTTTGCATACAGAAAAGAAAGTCATTTTTCCCCCTACCCAAAATGGAATAATGAATCGTAGATGTTAAATTGGAGGTAGAGGTTAAGAAATCAAAAGAAAGATAATTTGTTCACATCTACTTTTAGGCAAGAAACATTCCTCCACTTTGTGTGTACACACACACCACACAAATGTGTATGTGTGTGTACGCGCATGTGTGTTTTACATATGCAAACTGCACCAAGATAATCTCAAGCATCCTAATAAAAACTGGCAAGATCGGGGCACTTGGGTGGCTCAGTCACTTAAGCTTATGACTCTTGGTTTCAGCTCAGGTCATGATCTCGTGGTTATTTAGGTTCGAGCCCCACATAGGGCTCAGCAATGGCAGCAGGGAGCCTACTTGGGATTCTCTCTCTCCATCTCTCTCTGCCCCTCCCCTACTTGTGCTATTTCTGTCTCAAAATAAATAAATAAATAAATGAAATTTTAAAAAACTGACAAGATCAACTAGTCAGTTTGTTGTCTCCATTCTCTCTCAACTTCCCACTGCTTGGTAGTCTGTCAAGCCCCTGCATCCACTGGAGGCTGAATTATCCAGCCATCCCTGGATTCATTGGTTGCACAAGGACCTTGGATGGACCACTTTCCTGGCATGGAGCCAGGCTCGCAGCAGTGCCCACAGGTGTAGAAGACACAGCCCCTGCTCTAACTCGTGTCACATGCTCTATCCACAAAGAGCCAAGCAAGAGAGGAATCTGAGATAGAAGGGCAGGGTGATCATGTTTTGTTCTTTGGTCCAACAACAGAGCATCACCAGGCTTCTGTCTAGCACACAGAATTAAAAGTCTGAAGTAATAGATACTCCTTTATAATAATGGACACAATTTTTCCACTTGCACTGCTGATTTTGTTCCCCTTTGGGAGTGCATAATGATATGCTATCATTGCAGAGCCTGACAATGCAAAGTGGGAAGGATTTTCCTTAGAATTTTATCTCTTTCTATAGTTGGCTTCTCTGGCTCCCTTCCCCAACCTGTCTTAGCAGCAGGAGCCATGCTAAGACCAACCAGGGCTCACTGGAGAACTGGTTAGCATCCTAATGCCCGGACCCTCTAAGAATGACTCATGCTTCAGAAGACATCCACTGAATGCGAAAACTAAAAAATGGTGGAATACAGCTTGGGATTTGGCCTCGCTGAAGCTCACTTAGCTTTATGGCAGACGTACTTGCTTCAGCTGGCCGCCTTATTCTGCAGACAGAAGCCTGAGCAAGAGCTGCCATGAGAAATGCTTGCATTGGGGCGCCTGGGTGGCTCAGTCGGTTAAGCATCTGACTTCAGCGCAGGTCATGATCTCACGGCTCATGGGTCTGAGCCCCGCACCAGGCTCAGTGCTGACAGCTAGCTCAGAGCCTGGGCTCTGTCCTCAGATTCTGTGTCTCCCTCTCTCTCTGACCCTCCCTGCTCACACTGTCACACTGTTTCTTTCTCTCTCTCTCTCTCAAAAGTAAAAAAAAAAAAAAAAAGTAAAAAAAAAAGAAATGCTTGCATTTTCCTTGGGTCACTATTCATTCCATCACTCATTTAGTGAACACAAATTGATAGAACATACAGAAAAACAAACAAACAGAACATACAGCAAAGGAGGTGGGTGGGTGAGAAGAAAGGCAGGGTGAAGCAAGGATGAGGTTAGAGAAATACTCCACTCTAGAACAAGAAATAGTGAATGCAGGTCTATTCCCACAAAGAAATGCTGAAGCTTTGTAGGAAACACACTGCATAAAGATAAACCAACAAAACTACTGCTGCAACAAAACAGCTGAGAAACATATCTAAATCTCCGCAATGGTGGGTTAGTTGAATGAAACATAGTAAATATGCATATTTGAGCCATTAGAAAGAAAGAACAGTCTCCTTTTATGTATATGCAAAGATCTTTAAAATAGCATTAGAAAAAAGACATGATGAGGAATAAAATCAGTTCCTTTTTAAATTTTTTCATTGGGGAATAATTGACATACAATACAATATTGTGTTAGGTGCAGGTGTACAACATAGTTCTTCTATATTTACATACTTCATTAAATGATCACCACAGTAAGTCTGATTACCATCTGGCACCATACAAAGTCATTACATATTATTGCCTATATTCCCTATGCTCTACAGTACATCCCATGTCTTATTTATCTTGTAACTGAAGGATTGTACCTCTTAATACCTTTCACTTGTTCTGTCCCTTTCCCCATCCCCTTCCCATCTGATAACCATCAGTTTGTCCTTTGATTCTATGAGTCTGTGTCTGTTTTGTTGCCTGTTGTGTTTTTCAGATACTGTCTGAGGAAAGTCATATGGTATTTGTCTTTCTCTGACTTATTTCACTTAGCATCATACTCTCTACATCTATCCATGTTATCACACATGGCAAGCTTCATTCTTTTTTCTGACTGAGTAATATCACATTGGATATGTATACACAACACCTTCTTTATCCACTCATCTAATGATGGACATTTAGATGGCTTCCATATCTTGACTCTTATAAATAATGCAGTGGTGAACATAGGGGTACATGTGCCTTTTCAAATCAGTGGTTTAATTTTTGGGAGGGGATAAATATTTAAAAATGGAATTTCTGGATTATATGATTGTTTTGTTTTTAATTCTTTGAGGAACCTATTTTCCCTAGTGGCTGCACCAATTTACATTCCCACCAACAGTGCACAACGGTCCCCCTTTCTCAACATCTCCACCAACACTTGTTATAGTTTATCTTTTTGATAGTAGCCATTCTGACAGGTGTGAGGTAATATCACATTGTGGTTTTCATCTGCATTCCCCTTATGGTTAGTGATGTTTGTTGGCCATCTGTATGTTTTCTTTGGAAAAATGCCTGTTCAAGTTATCTGCCCATTTTTTTAATTGGATTGTTGGGTTTTGTGATGCTGAGTTTTATGAGTCTTTTATATATTTTGGATGTTAATCCCTTTTATGATTTCAAGTCTTATATGTAAGTCTTCAATCCACTTTGAGTCTATTTTTGTGTTCAGTGTAAGATAGTGGTCCAGTTTCATTCTTTTGCATGTGGCTGTCCAGTTTTCCCAACACCATTTATTGGAGATTGTCTTCTCACCATTGTAGAGTCTTGCCTCTTTTGTCATAGATTAATTGAATATAAATGTGTGGATTTATTTCTGGACTTTCTATTCTGTTCTATTGATCTGCCTATTTTGATGCCAGTAGCACAATGTTTGGATTACTATAGTTGTGTAGTATCATTTGATATCAAAAAGCAATATGCCTCCAGCTTTGTTCTTCTTTCTCCAGACTGTCTTGGATTTTCAGGATATTTGGGGTTTCCCTACAAATTTTAGAATTATTTGTTCTGTATCTGCACTGAAATGTAAAGATCCCTTAAAAAGTGTTGTGAAAAAAATACATAATGGAGGGCAAAAATCAGCTCATTTTTGGTTAACAAAAAAGTATAGAGACTCAAATCAGTGCTGTCAAATGCTATGAAAGTTTTTGGAAGGATAAACAAGAAACTGTTCACAATGGTTATCTTTGGAGAATGGGACTTCCATTCAGTTTGCATTTTTTATCGTAAAAATATGTTTTACTTTCTCAATATTTAAAATGTTTAATAAAAAATAATCCTACCACAAAGAAAATCCTTTCAAATACCACTCTCACACTACCTGTGGGCCTCCTCACTACTATGACAGGCATAGTAGAAGCCCTGAAATTTGAGAGCTCTGATTTATAATTCTAAAAGGCTGTATTGCTTCCGTCTTTAGTCTTTTACCACATACCCTCCCTATGAACCAACTACACCTTCAACAAAGTAAGGATTATCAAGAGCCTCTGTCATAATAAAGGATAGAAAAGCACAGTAACAAATAACAGTAAAAATAACAGAATATTAATTAATTAACAGAACTGGGAGGTTATAAATTAAGTTTCCTGAATTGTCCTTAAAAGTGGTTCACTGAAGCAAGAACTGGCAAACAACAAAGCTAGGAGCCCCCTACATGGTTGGTCCCCTTTCACAATGCTCTCATGGCTGTCATAACTACACAGCTTGCAAGATGTAGCCCCTGACAATCCCTTTGACCTCAAATCCTAACATTCACTCACTTATTTCCAGACACAACTGGTCATCTCTCTGTTTCTTAAATAAGCTAAACACATTCCTGCCTGAGGATCTTTATACTTGCTCTTCTCTCAGCCTGAAAGCTTCTTCTTCTGGCCAACAATCTTACTTAATTCAAGTCTCCAGTCAATTTCCACCTCCACCTCCATGCTCCAGGTACAGCATGTCTGAGGTGTTATCCTTTATTGTCCTATTTAAAATACCAATACCCACCCACCTCATCATCTTCCCTTATCTTTCCTTAAAGCTCATTATATTTAACATCCATTTACTTTTTCCTCCCACTGGAATGTAAGAGCCTAGAATAGTAGGGAACCAAGCAAGTTTGTTGAATGAATGAAGAATGAATGAATGAATATGTAAAACTTCTTTTGAACTTCTACATTATAAGTTCCATATGAACAGAGGCCAATTCAATCTTAGTGTTTCCTATATTTCAGTGCCTAAAAACTGCTTATCCTGCTACCATGGAAGGACAAGAACCAGAGTTACCTTCAGAAATCTGAAAAAAACTTCATCTTAAGAAACTGAAACACTGGAAATAATAGTTTGTAGACATTGGACAACAGACAATGCAAGATAATGATCCCTGAGAAGAAGGAAACAAACTAATGATTCCTATGGTTGTGCCAGCTTACTGCCTAGAGAGAGCTTCCAGGCTGCAAGGCAGGAGAGGAAGCCCAAATTGATCCCTATGATTTGTCTGAGCTGAGAACAGAGAGCTGAGAAATCAGGGAAGCCAGCACAGTTGAGTTCATAGGACATAGTACCAGAGGGACTCCTAGAACTATGTCACATACCCACCCGTCAGAGTGGGCAATGTCACATCATACAGACCGTCAGGTACAGCATGTCAGGAATAGGGAAAAATAAGTCCTAGACCAGGAAATACTCTGATCTCACCTAACAAAGCTCAAAAGCAATTCTCATTAGGGTTAAGTGACTTCCAAGTAACATAATATTCCAAAACAAACCCCAGAACTACTTAAGCAAATACCAAATACCCAGCCCTGTACAAGGTAAAATATACAGGTAAAATGTCTAGCATCCAAACAAAATTTACCACCCATGCAAATTTAAGCAGGAAAATAGAACCCATAATGAAAAGAAAAAGTAATCAGTATACACAGATTTAGAAATGACCCAAAGAATAGAATTAGTAGGCAAGAACATTAAAACAAGTACTGTAATTTTGTATTATAATTCTGTATATTCCAAAAGGTGGAGGAAGGCATAAACATGTTAAGGAAAGACATAGAAGATATAATAAAGACTCAAAACAATCTCCTAAAGATGAAAAATATAATATCTGAGAATAAAAAATAACATTGGATGAAATTAATAGCAGGACTGCAGGAAAGTTGAACCCCAGCAATACAACCTAATATGGACCATTGACTGAAAACATGATTAAAGAATTGATGACCAAAAACATCACTGTGTTGTGAAACGCATAGGCTTAATATATATGTAATTGGAATCCTCAATGGTAGGGGCAGAAAAAATATTGAAGAAATACTGGCCACATTTCCCCCACAGATCCAAGAAAGTCAACAAACCCAAATGCAAGAAAGATGAAGAAAACTACAGCAAGGCACATCTTACCAATGGTAAGAAGAAAAATCTTAAAAACATGGAAAATGGGCACATAACATACAGAGGAAAAAATACAAAAATTACAGCAATTTTCTCTGCAGAGATAACACAATTCAGTGATTCAGCATCATGAAAGTACTGGGGAAAAACTGTCAATCTAGAACTCTATATCCAGGGGAAAAAAATCTTTCAGAAATAAAGACAATAGACTTTTTTCAGACATGTAAAAGCTGAATGAATTCATTCCCAGCAGATCTGCACCACAAGAAACATTAAAGCAAATCCTTTGGGCAGAAGAAAAATGATACCAGATGGAAATCTAGCCCTACACAAAGGAATGAAGAGCACCTAAAATTGAAAGACAATCACAATAGCGTTTTGTAGTGGGGTTTCCGTAGTGTAGTGGCTACCACGTTTGCCTAACACAATAGCGTTTTGTAAACAATTTCCATCAGAAGCTGACATTTTCCTCTTTTTCTCTTCCCATATCTCAAAGTAAGATGGTTGCACAGAGAACTTTAAGAATTTTCATGAAAATATTAACCAGCTAATATTATTGTGCATTAAAATAATATAGTTTTAGTGAGCCATCACTGATCTGTCATAGAAGATACTTATTAAAGGCTGAAGGAAAGAAAATGGATCAGGACATGGGGAAGAGAGAAGGAAGAAACACCAACATGGTATCGGAGGCCATTTGCATTCATCACGTGAGCCGAAAGCTGCTATAACATCCCCCCTTTCCTTGTGAGAACCACCATACCCTTCAAGGCTCAGCAAAAGGCCTGGCTTTCCTTCTGCAAAGTGCTCCCTCACCAGTCCCTCATCTCCTGGGTGCAGTAGAAGGATATAAGAATGAAACTTAGCACTCTGTCTCTCAAAAGTTGTAGCCTCCATTCTAAGGACTTATAGGCTGGTGGACCAACACCTCCAAAGGAAGCCCTTGACTCAACAACTGCAAGAGCAGCAGAATGTTTCTAATGTCTACAGATATGTCGTTATACCTGGACAAGGCTTATAGCAGAGGACAGGCTCAGTGCATTCCCTGATGCGCTTAAATTTAAAATAAATCATGCATAGCATATTTATATTTTATGCCCCAAATTTCACTCTGGGCCAAACAACAACAACAACAACAAAAAACAGAACAGAACAACTGGTCTGCCTCGAATATAATGAGTCGTCATTAATGCCCCTGTCTTCAGTAGCAGCCTGGGGGCCAAAGCAGCAACCATAGCACTCCAGTGGTGCCTCTCTTTGGGCTGTGCTGCACGATTCAAGACTGCTGGGCAATTTCAGGACAAATTGGTCCAACCAGTTACCTACTAGTTTCAAAACAACAACAGAAATTTCTCTGGCATTTTTTCTTTACTTGTCACTTGTGGACCTGTTTTGTGGCTCTTAGTTTTATCTTCATAATGCAAATCAGGACTATAGTCAGCTCAAGTCAGTTGGTCAAACAATTGCCAATTTTTGTACAGACAAAAATTAAGAATTGCCTGAATTGTTCATGTTTGGCATGTCCCTAGTGAATAGATACTAACAAGGAAATTGTCTCAAGTGTTCTTCAGTCACTGCTGGAGTCAGCCCTGGCCCCGTTGGTGAACACGGGTCCCACCCTCACTTTTCCAGGAGCAGGTTTGGGGAGCCAAACCATGGGAGCCTCGTGTGAACCTACACCAGAGAAGGGGCTCCTCAGCAGGACAGAAAAGGTCTGGCTCAGCTGACCTTTCTCAGGCCAAAATAAACAGGCGCTTCGCAGTCATTATTTTAATTAGATAATTTAATCAGTCTTGATATGCTTTTGATACGCAGACAAGAGCACACCCAAACTGCCACAGGGTCAGTGATCATGAAAAGGTCTGATTTTTCCACTCTTTCCCGGATACAAAAATAAGAACAAGGCAGGAAGAGTTTTATTAACTCCTTTTTCCTTCACACAGTACCAGTGAATGTTCTCCAAAGGTCTAGAAAACAAGCCCTAGTACCAATTTTTTTAAGGAAGTTATTCATTTTTCCTAATCTTCACGAAACAGGGTGATTGCAGAAGCCCCCTGAGACAACCTGAATTCTCACCCAGCTGCCCTGTGTGAGAGCAGGCCCCTGGTCAAAGCAGCTGAGGCTTCCTGGGTGAGTCTTCTGGAGGAGAGGGGAGTGGAGGGGTGGGTGGAGGAAGGCAGGGAGCAAAATGAGGATGCTTTCTTTTTTTAGAAAAGCATAATGAATAGGAAAAACAATACATATATTAACAAGTTCTTTCTTTCTTTTCAGAAGCAACATAATGCTCTTTCTGGCAAAGGGATCACATAAATACAGAGTCCAAGTCCAAATTTTTCTCCAGGAAGACTTACTATTGCTGCTCAAACAAATCTTTCTTTTTACCTGAAGGGTGGTCTTCATATTTGGCCCTTAGAGGCTGTTTCAGGGCATGTTCATGGGTCTGGCTCCCTCCCTTCTGCCACTCATTCCCTGTTTAAAAGGAAACCCCTGGGGCGCCTGGATGGCTCAGTCATTTAAGCATCTAATTCTAGATTTAAGCTCAGGTCATTATCTCATGGTTTGTGAGTTCAAGCCCCACATCAGGCTGCACCTGACAGCACAGAGCCTGCTTGGGATTCTCTCCCTCTCTTTCTACCCCTCCCCAGCTGGCTCTCTCTCTCAAAGTAAGTTAACTTTAAAAAAAAAAAAAAAAAAAAAGGAGACCCTCATGTTACCAGCTGGCTACTTTCCTTTAGTCTAGAAGCATGAACCACTCTTCGTTCTTTCTTAATTGACCAAGGCCCTGAACTTTCATCTGATTTCCTGTTGCTATAAATTCGGAGATGCCTCTTGCTTAATAAAGTCACCCCTGCAGCTCTGTGTCAATAATCTCTCCTAATTCCTTCCCTTATAGCAACTCCCACTGGACAAACGGCTGCTTGTGGAACAGACTGCCCTCTTCATAAAGCTCAGCCCCAGTGGATTTTACATATTTCAGGTACTAATCATTCATGACTTCAATGTATTACAATCACTCTCTTCCAGTTTTTGAGACTTGACTTTCATTTTTTTTTTTAAGTAGGCTTCACAGCCAGCACAAAGCCCAGCACAGGGC
The DNA here is from genome assembly GCF_006229205.1 of Suricata suricatta. NCBI lineage: Eukaryota > Metazoa > Chordata > Mammalia > Carnivora > Herpestidae > Suricata > Suricata suricatta. The sequence continues at coordinate 57,819,050 of NC_043713.1, read as the reverse complement.
TTTGAACTCATGACCATGAGATCAAGACCTGAGCTGAGATCAAGAGTCAGATGCCCCACCCAGGCACCTTCACTTTTTCTTTTAATGAGCCAATTTTTTTTTTGATGAGCCAAAATTTTCATTTTAATGGGAGTCATTATTTCTTATGTATTGCTCGTGCTCTTTTGTATCTTCATTAAAAAAAAATCTTCTCCCCCCCAGATGGCATAATGATATGTTATAATATTTTCTGATGTTTTAACATTTTTTTTTAATTTCATCTTTGTTTTTAATCCAGTTAGAATGGGTCTTTGTTATGCTGTGAATTAGGCCATCCTTTTATTTGTTTTCCTAAGGGTAACCATTTGCATCAGCTGCTTTGATGCATAGTCCATCCTTTTCTCAACTGTGTGTAGTGAAATTTGTCCTATACCAAGTTTCTACACTTGTGCATCTGTCTACAGATATGCATATTTAAGACACGAGTTCCTTCTGAGGCCTTCAATTCCAACCCAATACCCAAGGGTTTATTCTAGCCTGCCCCCTTAGCTAATTTATAACTCCTTCTTCCAACAGTGAGAAATGTAGCTTTCATTGTTTACAATATATTTACTTCTTTGCTCTATCCTAGAATAAACACAAAGTACGTTCAATTGTTAAAAAAAAAAAAAAAAAGTCAGACCCTGCACAAGCAAAACAAGAGGACATTATGCACCACCCCAAAGAATTAGATGTGGAAGAGAAAGAACCAAGTCTGCCCTTCTTGCCCCTCTCCCTCCTGTTGGTAAGGGCAGAGATCTGGACTCACAGTCCACCCCAACTATGCATGGAACATAGTAGCCATGCAACCTTCAACAGTGACAACACCCACCCCACGAGTAGGGTTTGATGCAGGGATTCGAATAAGGGATATAAAGCCCAGTGCTGAGTCTGATACACACAGTCGTAAGATGGTGGTCCTCACTCTGTGGTTTGTTCCACATTCATTCACCCTTCCCAACTAAGAAAAATTCACACAAAATTTTCCTCATGTCTCATTTTCCTGCCAAAAGGAAACTCAAGATTTCTAACAAAGAAAATTTTGTTTCTCTGTCTAATGCTCTCTAGGAATTGGTTTGGAAATGTAAATGCAATATATTAACACCTTTGCAATTTTTTAATCTATTCTTAAAAGCCACATTGGCTGACCCAGAGGTGCCATCCACCCATCCGGAAACAAGGAAAACCAGGACAACATGGCTTCTGTCCTCGCATCTGGCTCTAGCAGAGACAGCAAAGCTCTCAGATGAAAATTTTAGAGCTTTGCTTTCCACTGAACCATGATGCCTTCCCAAGACGCTGAACTATCTGGAGGGAAACATGTGGGGTGAGTCCGGGGGAGGTGAAGACAGCGTGGAAGCACAGAGCTCCTCTCCTTCAAAGCCAACGTTCCAAGCCTGTGCCGAAGGAAGTTCCATTCTTTCCCACATGTCTCTGCCTGGCTAAATATAAATCCATCTTGGTTTATATTATGCTGCCTCTAATTGAATCACATTCTTCATTTGTTTAATTCAGAAACAATAAGCCATCCTGAGCCCTCCCTGGGAAGCCTGCCATGGCCTCAGCAGGCCCAGTTCCCAGGCACATCAGGCAGGGCCTTGGCACCGGCCCCTTGCCCAGGAGCATTTGGGGGTTCAAACGTAAAGATAGCGAGTGGGCCAGTTTTAGGAAGTCCTTAGCATGTTTACTACATCAAGGATTCCAACAGAAAACCTAATACCCACCAGATGCCAAAAAGACATTTCAGAGCATTAACCCTTGGCTCTTTAACCAAAAAGTCCTAAGTGAAATCAGGACAGATAGTAATTCTTTGACATGACAAAATATCTACTGCAGAGCAGAAGCCAACATCAGCTCGCCCCAGCAGTGGAATGCTCAGGGGTCATGCTGGAAAATAGAGAGAAATAAGGGAGATGTAAAGCAAAATGACTATTATTTGTGGAGAATATGATTATATACAGGAAAACCCAGAAGAATCCATTAAAAAGTAATAGAATTAGGATCGCCTGGGTGGCTCAGTTGGTTAAGCAACAGACTTTGGCTCAGGTCATAATCTCACAGTCTGAGTTCAAGCCTGCTTGGGATTCTGTATCTCTCTCTCTCTCTCTCTCTCTCTCTGCCCCTTCCTACTCACACTCTGTCTCTCTCTCAAAAATAAAATAAAAACACTAAAAAAAATTTTTTTCTAAGTAATAGAACTAGAATTTAGTAAAATCCTGGTCATACATAGGTACCTAAAGTCAGTAGCTCTATGAGGTCTTGGTTTATGGTTCAATATAAGAAGTTTTTCTCTGTTCATTTGGCCACTACTGAGTGCCTACTGTGTGCTAGCTGTGGTCTAGGTGCCAGAGATCCAGCAGAGAACAGAGCAGAGTCCCTCCTCTGTCCTGCAGCTCACTTCCTGGGGGTAGACAGGAAACAGGACATCAAGAGATATGTAACATGTCAGCAGTGAGACAGTCTGTGGTGAAAATAAGGCCAAATGAGGGATGCAGACAGAGCAAGAGGCTCCTCTCTGCCAAGCTGATCTTGGACAGAGCTTTGGAAAATGTAGGGGCACTGGCAATTGAAACTGAAATCTGGGCTATTTTCATTTCCCTTAATCCAGCAAAGCAGAAGAATTATCTCCAGCAGATACCAAGTGAGAAAGGACATCTCATGGAGATGGCATCAGGGCCCTCTTGGCAGATCCAAGAAGTGGTATATGGGGTAAGGGAGGCATCAGTAGGACATGAGTCAGAGGCCACGGGGGAGTCTCCTGCAGGGCCCAGGAGACCATGAAGAGGACTGTGGCTTTTCCTGGTTAGAGGTTTCCAACAGAGAAGCAGCATG
>NC_043713.1:57751512-57816100 GCF_006229205.1 Suricata suricatta | reverse complement strand
ATCCATAATAGCTTTATTCACAATTAGCCAAAGGGTAGAAGCAGCCCAGATGTCCATCAAAAGACAAATGGATAAACAAAATGTGGTCTATACAGATGTGGACATCTGTATAGATGAAATGAAAATGAAAATGAGTTAAATAGCCTTTATTGTTTTACATGCTGCTTCTCTGTTGGAAACCTCTAACCAGGAAAAGCCAGTCCTCTTCATGGTCTCCTGGGCCCTGCAGGAGACTCCCCCGTGGCCTCTGACTCATGTCCTACTGATGCCTCCCTTACCCCATATACCACTTCTTGGATCTGCCAAGAGGGCCCTGATGCCATCTCCATGAGATGTCCTTTCTCACTTGGTATCTGCTGGAGATAATTCTTCTGCTTTGCTGGATTAAGGGAAATGAAAATGTCCTCTAATGAGGACAGTTTCAGTTTTGCAAGATGAAAAGAGTTCTGGAGGTGGATGGAGCTGATGGTTGCACAACCATGTGAATGTAATTTAATACCACCGGGCTGTCCACTTAAAGATGGCTAAGAGGGTGAATTTGGGGTTTTGTGTAGTTTACCACAATTAAAAGAGAGGGAGTGAGAAGCAGACCCGAGTTAAATAGGCTTTGTTGTTTTACATATTATGTGGCCCAAGAGGCCTTGGCTAGCCATCGTTTGTTAATGCCCCGGCGTTTACAGCAGGCACACCGGGTAAGCAGTCCCTTGCAGAATGCAGTGGGAAGGGGCGATTTCCTTAAGAAAATGTGGCTTGCTTCACGGGCCAGTGCTGAAGGGCAGACTGCACAGCGGCACCTGCTTGCTCACTCCTGGAGCCAGACCCTGCTCCCCATCTTATTCAGAGGAAAAAACAGGCTGTTAACTGAAAGCACTCCAATGGCTATTTAAATCTTTATGGCAATCTCTGGAAAAATGGCAAAAGGAGGTCTCATTCAAGACTCAGAGCAAAACTTCTATGATTCTCTGGCCTATCTCTCCGTGCCCCTCCCCACACACAGAGTAGCTGCCACCCCCATCCCTTCCCTCCGTTCAGCTGCCAAAGAAAACTCCCTCCCGCCAGCCTGCTTTGGCTGTGCCTCCTTCCTTCCTCTCTCGTTGATCTGGATCTTACACTCCCCCTTTCTCTGAGCCATGCCAGTCTGGGCTGTTTCAATCTCCCTCCACCCAGCAAAGCCGAACAGAGCAGGCAAAGACTTCTTCCCACGCAGGGATCAGAGGGCAGTGAGCAAGCACTCCAATGTCCTCCCATAGGATGTAAAGCTCTATTGGCGTGCTGTTTCATTTTCCTCAAGGTGATCAGAGTTTGGGAGGCTGCAAGCAAAATGCTTCAAAGATCCCACAGGCTGAACTGTGAGCAAGCTTATTGATCACAATCCCCTAGGATAGTTGAGGAAGAGCCCCTGGGGCCACTTTGTTTATATTAGAACATCAGGAACCTTTAAGCCCATCCAACCTTTAAGCCCATCAGGTCTGTTACTGAGCATTGCACTGGACAGACCCTCCCTTGGTGTCACTGGTCTCCAGGTCCTTCACCCTCACCTCTCAGACTCCAGGGAGCCCATTGTCTTCCCAAAGCCTCCTTATGGTAAGGCAAGAACCCTGAATTTTACCATCAGACTATAAAAATACCCTAATGTACCTCCAAAGCCATGTATCCTTCTGATACACTGTGAAATGAAGCCAAATAACAGAGAGCTATCTCTTAAAATCCCGTCAGTACTAGTGAAGGGTTCTAAGCTGCCCTTCAATGCCATGAATCATGCCAGTTTATAAGTTTCTGGTCCCATGTTTGTGCTAGTCTACCTTCCAAAGAGACACATGTGAGACCCTTCTAAGTTAGGGGGAGTCATGGACTCAGGAGCCAGCCTGAGCCCAGGGTGTCTCCCCAGGGGGCTCAGGTGAGGCCCCAGCCACCTCCTGCTAGGTCACCGCTAGTTCACATCATTGCGACGTCTTCTAACTCAAGGCCAAGCCCAGAGTTTCTGTGGTTTTGGGTTTTCCATTTGATGTGGTTTTTAAAAATACAACTAATCCTTAAAGAGCATCTCTTATTTCAAATCACAGCTCAGGGCTATTTTCCAGGAAGGAAGTTAAACTCTGCTCTGAACTTTCTCCTTCCCATTTTCATCATGGTGACCAGTTAATTTAATTTCCCCCCCAACTGAGCAGCAGTGGCAGAGGAGGCAGAGGGTGCCTTGGCAAAGGCCTGCACTTATAAAACTGTCCCTGTCACCCTGTCCCCTCCGAGGCCAAGGCAAATCCCGCCATGTGCTGTGTCCTGCAGCCACACAGCCGGCCTCTCAGGCTAGGCTCAGGCCTCACCACGCCAGCCACAAGAATGTTCCTTCCCATTCTCTCCCTGAGCCTCCACATTCTCCTTTATGAAGGGGAGTAGCAACCTCCAATAAAAGGAGGAAATAAAAAGTAATATTGGCTGATGGCCAAGCAACAGCTGAAAGTTATCACTTGGCGTCTTCACATTTCTCTGTCTGTGGATATTTACTCTGAAAAGACACATTTTCCCTGTAAAGTGGTTCCATTCTGTTTCTCACAGCAAATGTGATGATTGAACAGACAACAATTCCCAATTTAAAGTTCTCATTTTCACACGGTCCCGGGAAGTGACTTTTTCAAATGTCGTATTTGTGTGCAGTGTAATGAATGAAAGGAGCGCCATCCAGAGTTCCTGCAGGACTGGTCTAGGCGACACCTAAGCCCACTGCCCCAGTGGACTGTGAGCTTGGCGTCCTCTTCACCAAGCCACAGTGATGGCAGGGTTGGCCTGCAAAGTGGCAGGAGGCATTTGGATGCCCCACAGAATGCAGAGCCCCCCACCCCACTCCCCTCCAACTCTGTGATCCAAAATGAGCGTTGTGTGGGGTGCCTGGGTGGCTCAGTCGGTTGAGCATCCAACTTTGCTTTGGGTCATGATCTCATGGTTTGTGAGTTCGAGCCCCGCATTGGGCTCTGTGCTGACAGCTCAGAGCCTGGAGCCTGTTTCCGATTCTGTGTCTCCCTTTCTGCCCTTCCTTCACTTGTGCTCTGTTTCCCTCCTCAAGAATCAATAAACATTTTTTTTTAAACTTGGGGCACCTGGGTGGCTCTGTCAGTTAAGTGTCCAGCTTCAGCTCAGATCATGATCTCACGGTTCGTGGGTTCAAGCCCCGCGTGGGGCTCTGTGCTGACAGCTAGCTCAAAGCCTGGAGATTGTCTTCAGATTCTGTGCCTCCTTCTCTTTCTGACCCTCCCCTGCTTGCTCTCTCTCTGTCTCTTAAAAATAAATTAAAAACATGAAAAAAAATTTTAAATAATAAAATAAAAAAACCAAAGGAGCGTTGCGTGAGCATGGATCCGCTGTGTAGTGAGCAACTGGGGATGAATGGCATTGCTTTAGGCCCTTGACATGTACTAACGTTAGCCTCACAACAAGCCTATGATACAGCGCCTTCTATTTCTCAGAAGAGTGAATTCTGCTTGCAGAATGCTGTTTATGACACTCTGGGACAGAGGGCATCCCACCCAGATGGCTGAAATGTGTTATTCCCGAGATCCAGGCGTCTTTGGTCCCATAGTAAGGGAGGACTGATAGGGTGGGCCCGAGGGGACCTGACTTGCAGGATAAAGTGAGGGAAAATCCCACTCTAAGGGACAAATGAGCTGAAGTAAACACGTGTGGCTAACGAGGACTAGGTCAGACGCACGTGGAAGAGGGCTTGCCCAGTGCCTGCTATTCATGTTGCCCCGGTTCAGGCCGTTTTGACACATACCTGGTTGGGGCAAGGGGACCAAAAGCTGAAGAGCTTTTCTGAGATGTCCATGGTCCGCAGGCCTCTGGAGCAGCAGTGCCCATGGGACTGGCTGTGGTGAAGGCAGGACAGGGCAGTTTGCTGACAGACAAAGGCCGTGAAGAAGCATCCGCACAACCACGGCCCTGAGCATCAGGCACCGTCAGACACGCCTGTGTCCCCGGCATTAACTCCGGCCCAGGAACCACTCCAGAAGGAAGCTGAAGACAAGCGGTTGGGGCTCCATGCAAAGGCTTTGGAGAGAAGGGGCTGTGCCTTCTATTTTCATCGCACAAATGCTTCTCGTACCTTTCTCTGTGCTCACCAAGCCCCATCCAGGTACGGCCGCTGGGTGCTGGGGAAGAACGCAGGCACAGGTCTCGAGGGGCTCCACGTCCACATGCCTCTTGTGGGGGTTTCTCTCTGCTCACTCAATCCAGTCCTTCTATGACTCTACTGGACACGTTCCTCAAGAAATTTCTATCTATGTATCTTTTCTCTTTTACATCTTACTTTCACTCCCAGCAAAATCCAGCCAGGCTGACTTCTCTTAGGCTGTCTGCCAACTTGGCCGCTCCCAACCCCAGGCTTCTCCAGGTTCGGCTTTGGTATTTCCCACTTCTCTTCTATTTGGGCTCAGTCTCCTGGGTGTGTGTTCAGTGTGACAGGGGTCTTTCACACATCTCTTTGGAGGCTGCCTTCCCAATGCTTCCTCAGAATGTAGCTTTGCTTTTCATCCAATTAGAGTGATAACATGCACTCAAACAAGACAGAAAAGAAGAAAAAGAAGGTAAAGATCACCTGAGATCCAGCTTGCTCGTGGCTAGATGAATACATTGCTGAACCAGTATTTCTGCTCTCTGCCATGTTCCTGAGCAAGAGAGTGAAGCGGATTTGGCTTGGCCCCCATCCTGTCACTTGTCTTTGTGACAGGCACCTGCGGGCAGCCCCTGGGACACATAGACGCAGCTGTTGTCAGCTCTGCTGCCTCTGCCCCCAGCATCCTCTCAGACTTAGAGAGGCTGAGGTTTTGCCTGCAGAAGTTCTTTGGGCACGTCAGAGAAACAAGCTATGTCTTCCAGGCATTCCCGTATGGTCTTCACCGAATGTATGGCGCCTGCTTCCTTTGTGATGTCATGTGCCATTCTTCCCCTCTCCATCTCTCCCCCGGCATAATTTACTTTTTTGACACAGATAATTCAGCTCTTAGACTAACTTTCTCCAAGGCAGAATCTTCTTATCTTCTCCTAAACCAAAGGGATTTTGCAAAAACAACAATGTATAAACTCTAAGTGGTGTTAATCCCAGGGCGGGGGACGTTCAGTGACCTGGAATTGCACGGCGAGCCAACCAGTAGAAAATCACCTGCCACACAGATGAACAGACCTCAGGCCTAGAAACAGTGTCACCACAGCGATGCTGTCAGAACCTTGTGTCTAACAAGCAATTGGATTTAACCAGGCATTTGTATGACCTGTGAATTATGGGTCCTTCCTTTACAAGTGTGCTTTTACAAGCGTGACTTCGGCTAAGATCCCATATGGCTGGTGTCTGGAAGAACAGAAGGCAGAGGACAGTTGAGCTATTGGATGGGGCAGGTTGGGATGGGGGAGCTTTTTAAAGTTTGGGAAGAGGTAGAGTCCTACCCACTAGTGAAATGAGAGCACTTCAGACCTGCAGGAAAACTCCAGAAGTGTCCCTCCTCCCGAGTGCTGGGACCCTCTCCCAATGAATGGGAAGATCAGGGAACTAAGGAAAATGCACATATTCTTGGAGAACAGCACAACTGCTCTGAGCCCTAGTAGTTTAGGATGTATTGCTTCTCAGGAATGAGCCACACTACCCCTGGGGCTTATGGGCCAGGAGAAGGGGGACATCAGTGCCAGGGGAGGCAGCTGGGCAGGAGAAGGAGAAGTCTAGAACCACTGGGTTCAGAAGAAAGGAAGTGTGAGCCAGGTAGCCTGAGAGCGGCAGGGAAGGATTCTGGGAAATACAGGACTCCTTCTCTTACTTTCTGAGTGCAGTCAATCAGCAAACCCTGCCAACTCCATCTTCCAAGAGAATGTGAATCCCCCTGCATGGCCATATTCTCTGCTTAGGCCACCATAGCCCTCATCTAGATTAGAGCCTCAGCCTCTTCCTGGCTTCAAACCTGCTGTCTTCCTCTGTCATCCATTCACTCTCCACATTGCAGCCACACACTCTTTTGATTATTCAAGGTGTATCTGTCTGATGTCTACTCTGCTCAAAGCCAGTTCCCCAGCAGACTTTCTGGATGAGCATCTAATTCACACAGTGTCACTCACAGAGCCTTCTTAGCCTATCTCAACCTGCACCGTCAGCCTCAAGTCACTTCTCACCTCCCACCCGGCACTCCTGCCAGACCTACCACCAACCTGCCTCTCCAAAAAAGCATCTCTATCCCTCCAGGCCCTATGCCCACTGTTCTGGTCCTTTCCCTAAATCATCTTCCTCCCTTTTTCCCTTGCTCACTCCTCACATATCACACAAGTTACTGACTTGTGTTTTCCTTCCAGATCCCACCAGATTGGGTGATTTTCATCAAAGGCAGAGATTCTCAATTCTGGCTGCATGTGAAAATCTCCTGGAGAGTTTGAACACAAACTGCACCAATGCCCAGGCCTGCCTTCCTCTAAAACAATTAAATCTGCCTCCCTGGGGTGCACCTGGGCCAAGGCAGTCTGCCAGAGGGCCAGTCTGAATATTAGCCTAGTCTACACTACCCAAGGAACAAGTGCTTTCACTACCATAACCTTGATCATAAACTGGGAATTGTTGGCATTGCCATCACAAGATCAGCACCATCATTACCATTTCAATCATGATAATCCTTGACATGCTTTTCAAATATCCATGCTTCTCTCTGGATTTTCACATATTCAAAGTTGAAAGCCATGCCCATATTCAGCACCAGGCTCCCTTCCAAAGTGTGCTTTTGATGTATGAAGGGATATCACCTATTTGCTACTTGGCCACCTAAGACACCAGGTGCTGTATCTCTATTCACGTCTGTTGTTTTGACGCAGGAAATAAAGCCAACAAGTGAGACCATATATTGGAATGGAGTTTTCTGGAGGTTCTCAGGCTCTGGCTGCAGGTGCCAAAGAATATCTGCACAGAAAGGCTCTCTTAGCCGTGGTCGGGACAAAGAACTGTTCTCGTCATTGTTTATTATGAAGAGCCCACAGAGATTCCTGCAGATTACTCAACAGTGCCTGCAACTCTGGCCTCTGCTGATGGCTGAGTGACTGTCATTGTTTTTAGAGCACAGCTCATAACATGGGCTAGAATCACTCAGGGCCAGTTAATCAAAAGGCAGAGGTGATAACAGCATCTTTATGATATACAGTTATGTGATAAGATGTAGACGTAATGAGAACTCTTTTCTTCTGGGAAAGATTAAAGACATGAAGTCCTGGCTTAGGAAGAAAAGACTCTTTGTCCTGCTGAAGCAAAGTGACCGGATGTCTTGATTTAAGCGGAACAGGGTCTGATGCTTTAGGTCTTGCCCCCAATCTGTGATCTGGGGTTATTTCCCTCTGTTTTCTAGGTTTCTGAGGCACCTCTTAAAAGCATCTAAACTCTTCTAAGGTTGGCCTTCCTCCCCTGGGAAGTAGTGACCCCACTCAGAGACCAGGGTTGGATCATTCCAAGCAGAGAGGAGGCCAGGGAAAGAGTGCCCTGAGCTGCTTTCTTAGCACCCATTTTTGGGGGGGAGGGTGGCATCAGCAACTTGGCAAGACCAGCATCTGTGATCCAGAACTGCTGGACCCCTTTCATGGAAGCTGCTCTGGTTTTCCTCATGTAAAGATCTATCAGATGGGCCCATCAACCATGTCAGAAGAATAGGAAGAAAAATCCAGAGGTTTGGAACTGTTCTCTTCTAAGTTGGTGGCCATAGTGGGAGTGGGGCAAAGTCAGGAGTGGGAAAATGGGGAACCTGCCAATGACTAACCAGCCATCTGGCCTGGGGCAAAGTGATTTTACTTCTCTATGCCTGTTTCTTCTGAGAATTTAAAGGAGTGAATGAAAGACCACTGCTTTGTCCCCAAAGGTAAGGTGGGTATCCATTATAGTTGATATTGGATCTCCAGCACCTTGCACGGTGCCTGGGGCATGGCGGGACCTCCGTAAGAACTGCTGAATGAAGTAATGACTCTCTGCGGGAATGCAACAACCTCTAAAGGTCCCCTTTGGCTTTCAATTCTGTGATTCTTGCCAGAGTCTTAAAAATCACTCAGCCTGCAATATTTGCACTGAGCCCAACCCCTCATAACTTGGTCACTGTGCAATGAGTCCACAGGATCTGCCTAAATGCTTGAACTTCCGTGGGGATTCCCAGAGAAAACCAAGCAACACAAAGCCAAAAGGAGAGAGGGATCACATTTAGCAACATCTAATTTTTCAGTCCCATGAGACTGTGGCATGTTCTAGGTTTGGAGATAGAAAACATGATCTGAAAGTCACATTTGCCAAATACCAGATGTTTGCCATTGAATAGGTTGTTTGATCCCTCTGAGACTCAGTTTACCCATCTGTAATGGATAACAATGTACTTATCACACAGTCTCACACACATAATATACTCACACACTCACGCAGGGTTGTCTTCATGATTAAAGGAGAAAATATTTGTTACCATACTTTATAATAAAGGAAATGCAGTCCTGTGTCAGACTTCATGATAATATAGGCCAGTGGTTACCTTCAAAACTGGTCTAAGTGGACAGAATATAAAAAGCAATTACTGATGTGTCTTTGAAATCTGAATGGACAGCCATCTTAGGAGCACTCCAGACACCCTCCCAATGTTGCCACTATAGAACTTTTGAACATCAAACTAATCTTCTGGAATAACATCTTAGTGTTTTTAGTATACACAAATGAGGAACATGTGAATTCAATTTTACTACATACATACACGAGGATTGTAGAGGAACATCCTGGGGAAGAAATGTGAGATTTGGGAGAACCCTAAGCTATAAAAATAATAATAATAATAATTCAAAAGAAAGGAAAACTAGTATTTCATGAGTGCATGGTATTGGCTAGATGCTTTCTGTACATCATCTGCCTTAATCCTTGCAACACCCCATGGAATGTGGACTGCTGCCCCTTGTTTATCAAAAAAGCAACAAGAGTTCAGAGAGGGTGAATTATTTATAGGAAGTCACGAAGTGTGCCAAAGTTGAGACTTGACCCCAAGTCTGACTCAGGCTAATGTTGCCCACCACATTCTCCTCTGCCCTGCCCTGCTTTGCAAGAGAGTAGAGTCACTACTGCCTCTCTGCACATAAAAAGTCACCTTCCCTCAGAAAAAATGTGGATGTCCCCCATGGGCTCTGTGGACCTTAAAAGCTCTTGATATATTTTCTTAGCCCCTATTGGGAATAATCCATAAAATGATCTCACTCTGAGAATTAACATCAATGACCACTGTGCCAATGCTGAAGCAGGAACACATTTCCAAGTGCATTTGCTTATTTAGTAAATATTTATATGTCTCAGGCACTCGCCACATCCAAGCCAGGCTCATGAAAACACCATATTTGGGAGCTTTACATTGGAGCAGAGACTCTTTGATAAACAGTGTGGAAATGACCATGAAATTAACTAAGACTTCTTGGCTTTACTGGAAGAATCTGGCTAACTCTCCCATTCCACTTCCAGGGTGGCGCTAGCTTGCTGCCTTCCCATGAGAACAGTCTGCTGCTTTCTCCGGCCTTGTCAGAGTCTTTCCAGCAAAACTGGATGACATATCTGTCAAGGCAGTGACCCGTACAAGCATCCTGTCAGACCTGAGGAAGAGCTGGCCAGTGCACAAGGGAATGGCCACCTGACACCTTCGGTCTGCCACCAGAGCTAGACACACAATCTGCACAGCTGTCAGGAGGAGGAAGGGAATGGATACTCCATGTGCTACGTGCATCCCATCCCGGTGGTCTTTTACATCCTCCTGTACAGAAAAAGAGGAGAAGGGGCTTGTTGAATGTCAAGGCCAGTGGATGTGGTTTGGGTTGACAGCATGTGCCAGGGCTGAGGGGCGCTCCTGAGGCTATTCTATCCTCTAAGGACACACAAGCCTGAGAGATGTTTGGTTATAAGAATTCACTATTAAACAGACAAAAGAGAAGTTTCCAAACTCATAGTTAAAAAAAAAAAAAACTCCCAGGGATAAGATTTCTCAATGTGGACATTTCCCGATGTCACTTCGCATAACAGCTTAAGAAAATAATTTCTATTTGCATAATATTTTACAGTCTATCCCCTAATATAACCATTAACACAACTCTTGAGGTAAAAATGGTTATTGTTGTTGTTATTCTCATATTAACCATGTGAAAATCGGCTCAAAAGAAAGTTGAGATAGCTGTCAATGCCCAACTTTGTTACTAACGCTGGAACTCAAACACAAGTCTTTGGGCCAAAAACCCCGTGATCTTTCTCTGGATTTCTCTTGGGACTTCTGTCATCACTTGGCCAACAGTTTCTTGTGATAGCAATTACATCTTCTGAGCATGTGTTACAGAACCAAGTATCTAAACAAAATGCAAAATATATAATGGTTTTAATATAGACCTCACAGTGAACATTTTAAAAATAATTGAAAAGATGAAATCAAACAATATTAAAGACAACCATGTCCATTTCTGCTATCACTCTCTCATTACCTGTGCCTAACATTGTAATCATCATGAGTCCACATTTCACTTGTGTTCACAATACGAATGTATGCGTGCCATTTTTGTTGGCCAACACAATATTCCATTATATTCATGTACCACAATTTACCAACCCATTTCTCCTTTGGGGCTTTCAAGATATTTTTCCTTTAAAACAGAGTTTGCTGTCCTTCCCCTGCATGTGCCTCTTCTGACAAGCTCAGTTAGCCAGACTATTCTTGTTTGTACCTGAGCTATTTATTAAAAATTAAAATTTTCTTGTTTGTACCTGGGCTATTTATTAAAAATTTAAAAATTTTCAAGGTGCCTGGGTGGCTCAGTCAGCTAAGCATCTAACTCTGGATTTCAGCTCAGGTCATAATTTCATGGTTCGTGGGATCAAGCCCTGTGTCAGGCTCTGTGCTGACAACATGAGCCTGCTTGGAATTCTCTCTACCTCTCTTTCTCTGCCCCTCCCTTACTCTCTCTCTCTCTCTCTCTCTCTCTCTCTCTCTCTCTCTCTCTTTCTCTCTCTCTCTCAATACAAATAAATGGATTTTTAAAAAATTAAAACTTTTCAGAGCTCAGGCCGACTGAATCAGAACCTCTCTGGAAGTAGAAGTGAGCAATCTCCATTTTAACAAGCTCCCTAGTGACTTCACAAGCATGAGTTATTTATGTGAATCTACATAAAACTACTATAGATAATTCAGTGTCTTTCATTCGTTTACCTGATTCTATTTTAGTCTACAAATTCTTCCTACCATTATAAAACATCTCTTGCCTCTTACACTGAGTGGACAAGGATAGTTCTGGAAGACTCTGCGTAAGGAGTCCAGGCTTCATCTCACCCCAAGGAGGTGGCCACTTTTGATTCCTCAACTGAGTAGGAGTCCAGTTAGGGGAAGCCTTTTGTTTGAGAATGTATCTGGTGCTTTCTCCAATAAGCAATTACCCGACTGCTGCATGAACTCCATTATAAACACTCAGACCACCCAACAGAAAGGCAACATTGAGCCTCTTTTTGCAATCAGCTTGCCATTGTGTGTGTGTGTGTGTGTGTGTGTGTGTGTGTTTCTAAATATAAAGCAGCCACACAAAGGGTAGATGAGTTTCCCAAGATGGCTCCCAGAAGAACTCTAAAGAATGTTATTTTCTTCTTTACCAAAACATCCATTCAATTAGAACTTAAGAAACACATTTTATAAAAGTCATGTACCAAATGCTTTTTTGGCATTCAAGGCCCAGTATTCAGAGAGGTGAAATTCTGCTGTGAAATATGGTAGGAAACTCTGCAGTCTTTCAGTACAGAAATAAGAGTTTCCTCAATCAAAGGCCTGTGCTCATTCATCACTTTGCAACATGAAGCTGGGAAACCACTGCAAGTTCGAGTTCCCAAAGTCAGAGCAACCCTTAGTTGTTGCATGGACAGGAGAAACCAGAGGGCTAGACTCTTTCACAGAAATTCCTCTCATGGGCTGGCTTGATGTACAGCAGTAGTATTAGGATGTTATCAAGAAAAGCCTTTGAGTTTTGGAATCACGCAGACCTGGATCTGAATCCCAGCTCAGCATGATCTTGTATAGGTCAGCTAACTGCTCAGTTACTCCTGGATCTCTTACTTTTTTCTCCTAATCAAAACATATTAGTCCTGGGGCACCTGGTGGTTCAGTCGGTTGAATGTCTGACTTCAGCTCAGGTCATGATCTCACGGTCTGTGAGTTCGAGGCCCACATCAGGCTCTGTGCTGACAGCTCGGGGCATGGAGCCTGCTTCAGATTCTGTGTCTCCCTCTCTCTCTGCCCCTCCCCTCTCTCCCTCTCTCTCTCTCTCTCTCTCTCTCTCTCTCTCTCTCTCTCTCTCCCTCTCTCCCTCCCTCCCTCTCTCAAAACTAAACATTAAAAATTTTTTTAAATCATATTAGTCCTATGGGTTATTTGCTTGGCACTCTATTTCAACAAAATTTATTCTGATAAACTGTTTATGGCTGATAGCTAGTTGATGCTTTACCCTTTGCAGCATAGCATCTGAATTCTAGAAACAGCTTTAATGCTTAAACGTATAACTTCCAAAATTATGATACCAGGTTTGGGGCACTCCATAAGCAGGGGGAGCTCCAACCTTCCCTCCCCATCTCCACCCACAGTGTTACCTGCTCTATTTAGCAGAGCTCTGCTCAAGCCTGCATTTGAAAAAAAGGAAAAAGTCCCACTTCTGTGGAAGTAGGAATTCTATACCATGGAACCCCATCCCAGGACTCCTTGCCTAATGTGTGAGTATGATGAGCTACCACTCCCACGATTAGATTGTGTTGTAATGGCACATTTGAACCTTAGGGAACCTTATCCAGGTAGCCGTTAAAAACAGAGTGCTTTCTCTGGTTGATGGCAGAAGAGGAAGGTGGAGAGATTCCAAGCAGAAGGATAATTGGATATCATCTTTGGTGCTTTGAAGATGGAGGGACTAATGCTTATTGAGGTGTGCAAGGCATTTCCCATTTCACACACAAGGCAAGAGAATTCAGTACAGATTAAGAATTTTCCCAAACTCAATACGTGTAACTGACGTTCAAAAACCTGGCTTCTCTTACAACAAAATGAGAAAAAGATAACCAGCTTATTAAAACACTGTGTAAAAAGTCAAACAGGCAGGTCACAGGAACGAAAATAGAAATGGACCACAAAAAAGATGTTCAATCTCATTCAAAATTAAATACATCCAAAGTCCCTGAAATACTATCTATCTATCTATTCACATTAATTTAAAAGTTTAACACAATCTTGGGGTTGTGGGATCAAGCCCAACATCAGGTTCTGTGCTGAGTGTTTAGCATGTTTAGGATTCTCTCTCTCCCTCTGCCTCCCTCTCTCTAAATAAAAAAAAAAGTAAAAGCTTAATAATACCAAGCATTAAAGAGAGTAAAAAATAGATACTGTCTTATATTATTGATAGAAATGTAATTTGGAATATCCCTTTAGGAGATCAATATAGGGAAACTTATCAACATTTGAAATACACATAGCCTTTGACTCAGGAATCTCTCAGCTAGGAATTGGTCCTACAGATGCACTCACAAAAGTATGCCAGTGTGTCTGTATAAGTATGGCCACTACAGCATTCTTTGTAATAACAAAACCAGCAACAACATCTTAAATGTACAATAAGACATATAATAAATTATGGTTCACCCCCCCACAACAGAATATGTACACAACAGAAAGAATGAGATGGAGGTCAACCTACATGGTCAAGGGTCCAAAATAACCAATAAATCTTCAAGGGGTGCCTAGGGGGCTCAGTTGGTTAAGCATCCAACTCTTGATTTCAGAGTTCAAGTTCAGAGTCAACTTTGGGGTTGGTGAGTTCCAGCCCCACCTTGGGCTCCATGCTAACAGCTAGGAGCCTGCTTGGGACTCTCTCTCTCCCTTTCTCTCTGCTTCTACTTGGCTCATGCTCTCTTGCTCTCTCTTGTGTGTGCTCTGTCTTTCTCAAAATAAATAAACATTTTTAAAAAATATCCCAGATACAGAAGTGCTGATGCATAGGAGCACATATATCCCAATGTTCATAGCAGCACTGTCAACAATATCCAAAAATGGAAAGAGCCTAAATGTCCATCACCTGATGAATGGATCAAGAAGATGTGGTATATATATACCATGGAGTATTACATGGCAATGAGAGAGAATGACATATGGCCATTTGTAGGAAAGTGGATGGACCTCAATCAAGGGTGTCATGCTAAGCGAAATAAGTCGGGCAGAGAAGGACAGATACCATATGTTTGCACTCATAGGTGTAATAGGAGACCAGGAGAAACCTAATGGAGGACCAGGGGGAGGGGAAGAGGGAAAGAGAGTTGGGGAGAGAGAGGGATGCAAAACTTAAGAGACTATTGAATACTGAAAACGAACTGAGGGTTGAAGGGGAAGTGGGTGGGGGGAAAGAGGTGGTGGTGATGGAGGAGGGCACTTGTGGGGAAGAGCACTGGGTGTTGTATGGAAACCAATTTGACAATAAACTATTTTTAAAAAATATCCCAGAAATCTTCAATGAGAGAAGATGTCCACTAACATATCATATGATATCATTTGTGCACATAGTTTTTAAGCAGTGTACATTAGAGGAAAATATTTGAATTAAAATTGTTTAGAAGGATCCCCAAGAAATTGTTGAGAGTTATTGTCCTTTGGAGAGAAACTTCAGAAAATAATGATGAGAATAGAAGGGAGTTTTGACCTTCCTTAAAAGTAAAATATTTAAATATGCATGTATATGTATTACTTAAAATGTGTACCGTGTTTTTAAGCATTTTTACATAAGTGAATGTATGGATGTGTGTGTTTGATTAGATAAGGAACGAATATGGCTTGGAAAAGAATAAACTATCCACAACTCAAAGTCCATTCCACAGCAGCTTCTTGTTCTATAGGATAAGGAAGACACAAAACCAAGGTGCGTGTTTGGGAAAACTCTGTGGAGCTGCTTTGTGCTGGGTACTAGACACAAAGGATAGTGCCATTTAAATTCCCTTGTCACTGCCTTCACAATTTTTTTTAGTTATTTTCTTAGTGGTTGTCCCAGAGATTACAATTAACATTTGAATGTGTAACAACCTAGCTCAGATTAATACCAACTTATTTCAAAAGTATACCAAAACTTTACACCTGCGTAGCCCTGGCCCCTCCTCCCTCATTTGTACCATTATTATCGAACAAATTAGATCTTTATACTTTGTGTGCCCATTAGCACAGATTTATAATTGTGGCTTTACGCATTTGTCTCTTAAGAGTTACAAACAGAAGTGTATTTGTTCTTTTATATTTATTTACCTTGGTAGTTGCCTTTCCAGTGCTTTTTGTCTTCATGTAGACTGAGTCACTACCTAGTGTTCTTTTACTTCAGCCTGATGGTCTCCCTCTCATATTTTGTAGGGCACATCTGCTACTGACAAACTCTCTCTGTTTTTGTTTATCTGGGAATGCCTTAATTTCTTCTTCATTGTTTTGAAGGATAGTTTTACCGGATATAGATTCTTGGCTGACAGTGTTTTGCTTTCATCACTTCAAATATGTCATCCACTTCATTGTTCCCACCATCACCCCCCCAAAATGATAACTGTGTGACAGCTCTTTATCTTAAGTACTTCTTATAGTTATGAGTTACTTCTGTCTTGAGGCTTTGAAGATTCATTCTTGTATTTTCCTTCGAGCTATATTAATTTGCTATGTCCAGGTATGGCTCTCTTTGAGTGTATTTTAATTAGACTTCATTGAACTTCTTGGATATTAATGTTTTTCATCCAAATTGGGGAGCTTTCAGTCATTATTCCCTCAGCTATTCTCCTCTCTCTCTCTCTCTCTCTCTCTCTCTCTCTCTCTCTCTCTCTCTCTCTCTCTCCCTCCCTCTCTCTCTCTCTCCCTGTCTCTGTGTGTGTGTGTGTGTGTGTGTGTGTGTGTGTGTGTAATTCTCTCTCTCTCATTCTCTCTCTTTATCCACCCTGCTCTTCTGGGACTTCTAGTATGTTTCTGTTGGTCCATTTTGTGGTTTTCATCAAGTCTTTTAGGCTCTGTTCATTTTCCTTCATTCTTTTTTCCTTCTGCTCTTCAGAAGGAAATCAGACTGGATATCTTGAGACTGGATAATATCAGTTGACCTATCTTCAAGTTCAGTAGTTCTTCCTTCTATTCCCTCAAATATGCTGCAGAAACCTTCTAGTGAGCATTTTTTTCAGTAACTGTATTTTCAACTTTATAGTTTTTATTTGGTTCTTTCTTATCATTTCTGTCTCTTTGTTAATAATGTCTATTTGGTGACACATTATTCTCATAGCTTCCTTTAGCTCTTAGTGCATATTTAAAATAGTTGACCTAAAGTGTTTGTCTAGTAAGTCCATTTATGGACTTCCTTGGGGATAGTTTCTATCCTTTTTTTCCTTTGTATAGGTCATATTCCTTTTATTTTTTTTACTTGTCTCATAGCTTTTGGTTGAAATTATATGTAATATACTACTTGTATTATATTTTAAATAATATATAATATGGAAATTTAGAACATCAGATTCTCCCCCATTTCCAGAATTTTCATTGTTGCTGTTCATTGCTATTGTTGTTTTTCAGTGACTTTCCTAAACTAATTCTATATTTTTTGTTGCATGTGGTCACTCAAGTCCTTGCTGGTTAGCTTTGTAGTCAGTAAATGATTAGAAAGAGATTTCTTTAAGCACCTAGCATTCATAAGTCTTCCGAGCCTTTGCCTGGAGCTCTGTGTGCCTCAGTCAGACAGTTTACACCTTTGCCTTATCCTTCACTTTCCATTTGCACAGAGCCACAAAGTCAGTCAAAGATGAAAGCTTATAGTCCTATCAAGTCTTTCCGGAGAATGTACAGATCCCTGGGCAGTCATACAACCCTTTGCATGCACATGGCCTTTTGTAGCCCCAAGAATACATTGGAGCTTTTCATATTTCCATACAAACATTCCAGTCTTTAGATTTACCTTTTATTAGTCCCAGCTGTTATCTAGTGCCTCAGGTAGCTGAGTTGTTTAACAATTGCCTCCCATTGTTTTTGACAAACACCCCGGAGAAAAGGCTGTTCACACTTGGAAAGCAACAGCCTTATGAATGGGGTCTTCCAGGGAACAAGCAGATGGGTCAAATAATGAAAGTCCTCTAGAAACAGGACTTTGAAGGAGCTCCAACCCCATTCTGCCCCCTTTAGTGGCTGTCAGACTGCTGGTTTTTACCATAATCACAGGCTATCTGTTTTCAAGATAGCTATGCAGCCAGGGCAGGGTGGTTGGGGGGAGGTGGTAGGAATAGTGCAAGTTAAAACATCATAAACTCACTGTTCTTATGGAGAATCAGCTATTTTTCTTGAACACTCTTTGGGTTGCTGCAAACCTTTGGTTCATTTCCAGAGTTCTGAAAAAGTCGATTCTCACTATTTTTGTCAATGTTCCCATTGCTTTTATGGAGGAAAGAATTTTCAGAAGCCCTTATTGGACTATTTTCACTGATGTCACTCTATTTTATTTAATTGTAATTAACTTAGGTTTAAATAGCCACACAGGATTAGTGGCTACTGTATTGGATAACACAAGGCTATAAAATACAATGTGAAATAAGTCAATTGGAAATCAACTCAAACCTTATATAGGTATATACAAATACAGGAAACAAAATTAGAAAAACAAAATGAATCACTTGTTTTAAATGAAAAAAAGTTATAACTTATAGAAAACCTTTTAAAACTTTTCAGAAATAAAATAAGAAATACAGATATCTTTCCATATATATTTATAATGTAAAATGAGACCACCAAAGGAAGACATTGCTAAGGGCTCCCATATCTTCATCAATAGCACTGCTGTCAATTGATCTATAGATATTATTTTTTAAATAGACACTAGACTATTTTACATATTTAATTATTTAGCCAACTTGCAGCTTTCTAAGCTAAATGTAGCATAAATACAACAATATCAATAATTGCAGTTATTGAGGAACTACGTTGTGGTTTTTTTTAATTTTTTATTTTATTTGAGAGAGAGATGAGCAGGGGAGAAGGGCAGAGGGGGGAGAGAGAGAGAGAGAGAGAGAAAGAGAGAGAGAGAGAGAGAAAGAGAGAGAATCTTAAGCAGACTCCACACTCAGGGCAGAGCCAATGTGGGGCTTGATCCCACGATCCCAGGATCATGACCTAAGTCAAAATCAAGAGTTGGATGCTCAACTGACTGAGCCACCCAGGTGCTTCTACTTTGTGTTTTTCAAGTTCCTCCTTTAATCTTCCCAAGGGCCCAATGAGGTCAAGGGTCATTATCTCCACTTCGCCCAGAGGAAAATTAAAGGGGTACAGCAGCTGGCATAAGTCCACCTGACAAGGTGTAGAGTCAGACTGGCATACCTAGGCCCATCTTCTTAACTTATAAAAGAGATGTGCCCATATTTTGTGTCATTTCTGCTTCTCCAGGGGTATTTCATTCAGGTTCATTTTAAAGTCACTTTGCTTACTTTGAGCATATCTCTGCCTTGCCCTCTATGACATACCCAAAGGGCACACAGCCTATAGGCCAAAAAGCAGCAAATGTGTCTCTCTATACACATGGACCTTTGTTTCATGAAAATATTGGCAGAATGGGGAATAGCAGACCTACTTACACATCTTGTATTTTAAACACGATTCCCCTGTTCTGATAACTCTGTAAGTAGGTTTGGTGGGAATACCCCAGTTTGGGCACTAAAAGTCCTATGTCCCATGAAGCCTTGTTCCTAGGCTGACATAACAGTTGGTCACCTTATCTTCAAGAAATGTGAGGAAATAGCAGACAGCACCCTGAATTCAGCTGGGAGTAAAGAAGTATCAGTCTTCACTAGGCTTTTTGCTACAGATTGTCACACTTTGACCCCCCCCCCTTTTTGCTGAAGAAAAATTCTCTTTTGCTAACCCTCTTTTATCTGATAGGGCTTGGGATAAGAACTTCAAGGTCTTGTCCCAGAAGCCTGAACAATAGCCATGACCAGCCCCTGGAAAGGAGAGAATCTCCATTTCTCCATAAGTGAACAACACATGCATGTAGCGCTCAGGGAAGACAGCATCAGCATTCCTTCTGCATGACTTGGGATCCCACCCCAGGTGTAGACAGACATCCATTTCACACTGGGAGTGTCACCACCTATAGTGGTAATTGACCAGCTAAACTCTGCCTTGCTCTTGGATGTCTATATGGTTGATGTTTGGGGAGGCTCCCTTGATTGTTTGTACAGAAAGCTAAATGTCAGCACTTAAATAAAAATCAGATGAAGTGTTAGAGCCACCAACCATCTAAATGTTTGGCATTGTGCTGACAAAACCTGTAAATGTTTTCACTGAGACCCCCAATGCCATTCTCTCCCTCTTCCTTTATCTGGTTAATTAACTCCTGTCTCCTTTAGATTCTGGTTGAAGCTGCGCTTCTGAGACGACGTCCAGGGTCTGCCATCACTCACTCCATGAACTCACATGGCACCAAACACTCCCCTTTTACATTATTTTCACATCATCTTGCAATTACTTGCTCTGGTCCTAAGCTTACGGGGGAAAGGTGATGTCTACTCTGTTCATAACTCTGCCCAGCATTCGACACAATCCTGGCTCATCATGGGTGCACATTAAATAACTCTGAAATGAATGGTGGGTGCTCCTGACCTGAAACCTACAAGTATCTATTGTGTTAAGCTTTGGAAGTGCCAGAGTCCAGCTCCAGCAGGTCCAGGGTCCCCCAAAGGGGTGACGACGTCAACAAAAAACGGAGTGAGAGAGCCCGGAGTTTCTTTCTTTCTTGGTCACCAGCCTGGCATCTCTCTCGTCAGGTTTTGCGTCTTTATTTATAGATTTAAGTGTTAACATGACATCAAAAAGTGGAAGTTTTACAAATAATTCTCAGTGATAAGATGCTGTGAAAAGGGTGCAGAAACAGGTTCTACAGAGGCATTTTTGCAGAACTACTCTAATTACAATAAGGTAATTTATACATCATAGGATAACAGGATATTCTCAGTGAAAAGCAGATAACATACACATTTGTTTAAACTGGTAGTAAATCTTACACCTAAGAAGATAGCAGGATGTTTTCAGTGAGAAGCAGATAGCAAACACATTTGCTTATAACAATAACGCTAAGATTCAGGCATAAACAAGGCTAGGAGGCATTCTGTCTGGCTCACAGGAGGAAGAATGTATTTGCAATGATTAGTAAATAAACCTTTTGTTAACCTTGTTCTTTGATGTTGAAGGTGTAAGTGCCATAGGCACCCTAGATGTGTAGGCCTTTGCATATGAGTTTAAGTTGTAACTACTCTTACCCATCCTCACAATGGGCACCAAATTAGCATATGTATGTGCAGTAACTTATGCCTGGCTTCTGTTTGTTTCTTATTCCTAAATTTGGCTCTTTTTCTCTGGGCCAGAGTTAATAGTAAATCTTGTGTTCTTTAACCCCCTTCATTTTCTATGCCTTAAACTTGTGAGGCTCATTTGAAGAGCCTTTCAACAAAACATCTGCAGTGCTTTGTTTAAATTCCTCTTTATAGAGGTGGGAATATGCTTCTTCCCATGAGGTATCTGTGTGGGGATATCGGTATGTCTTGGAACATTGTGAGGCCTAATCAATAGGCTTAATTTCACATGAGCAGTAGTAGCAGAAGGCGATGCCAGTTTCTGCCTCTCATGGCAGGAGCCGTGCACGTCCACCATTTCCTTACTATGACCGTGTCATCCAGTAAGGCCAGTGTGGCTCCCAGCATGGAAGAAACCAAATATCATCTTCAATCTTACTGGGATGTTTGTCTCTGTGTTTCTGGGGGGGGGGGGGAATGGGAAGTGAATAGTTAGCATGATCCAAATTGACTATCACAAGAGCACTGTCAAGTAATCAGGTCACATATTATCATCTCCATTTTATAGATGAGGAAACAGTTGAGCACCAAAATGGGAGGAAAGCGGAGGCAAGGATAGCCTCCACCTGCTTTCCGGAGTCAGGTGCTCTCAAGCTCTGGCATTACCAAACACCCCATCTCTGGGGACAAATAACATGTGACCTCTAACAGGTTGAGTGGGGAAAGTCAGGCTGAGACTCATCACCAGCAGATGTAGGGAGTTTCTTCTATTTTACCTCTCGTCCTCTTATTGTTTATCCTCAGGGCTGTCAGGAAGCCAAGCAAAATGGAAAGCAGCTAAATTAAATGGATGCTGGTGCCTCCTTTATTTCTAGTTCAATAAATGGAAAATATATCATTTTCATTTCAAATTGATACATTGGGGCTTATGGTTAGAGATTTTTGTTCTCTTAGTTGGTTGGATTTTTTAAATACTTATTTTTGAATGAGAGGGAGCACTCAAGTGGGGGGGAGGGGCAGAGAGAGAGGGAGAGAGAATCCTAAACAGGCTCTGAGTTGCCAGCGCAAAGCCCAATGTGGGGCTCGAACCCACAAACCATGGGATCATGACCTGATCCAAAGTCAGATACTCAACCGACTGAGCCACACAGGCAACCCATATTCTTTTTAATAACATTGGTTCCACTCCTGGTTGAGTAAATGATGAATATTTTATTTCACCTAAGTGTTCAGTAGATTAGCACAACTCACTCCAGATATCAACTCACAATGTTCTTCATTTCTCGCCCCTGAGAGATATGGCAATTCCCTGCCCAGCATGCCATGTCACACCTGCCCAGGCTGCAGCACCCCAGAGTGTCAGCACACACATGCACCTGCCCACTGGCCAGAGGGGCAACGCAGAGAGCTTTGCATAAACCCATCTGAAGCTGCCACAGGCTTCCAGACTTCCCTGATGCCAGCTGGTGGCACATTACTCTGAGTAGCACTTCCAGAAAGGTAAACTAAAGCTGGGTGAGTAGGACTCAGAAGCTTGTCCCAAGGTATTCACTATATTAGAGAATCCAGAAAAAAGTTGACTTACTATTCTGGATTTCAGTCTGCCAAACCAGCTCTGGCACAAGACCACCAAAGCTCTCTTTCCATTGTCTTTTAAGAGGCCCGATATGGAAATAAGTAACAATATGCTGACATAGAGAAACATCATTTTTGTAAAACCATAGGACACCTTCTTCCCCAGGGAGAATTCTTTGCCACCAGGGCTAAGCTCAGGGTCCCTTCTCCATGATTCCATGTCCCTCAGCATAAAGAGTAGGCACTTCACCCTCTGTTCTATAAATTGCATGTTGCCATGTTGGCCTCCCCAACCAGACTGAGCTTCTGGAAGAAATGGATTTGCCTTAGTTACCTTTCTACCCAAGCTGCAGCTCCTAGCACGGGACCTTATGCATACCCTGTGTTCAGTGACCTGTGTTTACATACTTCCTACACATACATGTGCTGCTTTCAATAAACATTTATTGAACTCAACCCAAGAGGCTATTTCCAGAACAGACAACATGGTGCTCTTAGGGACCCTAACAGCCAAACAATTTAAAATCAAATCTTCACCCATTACATAATCATGGAGTCTCTATTTATACTTTTTTATTGTTTTTTTTAAACTTTTTTTAATGATTCATTTATTTTTGAGATAGAGATAGAGTATGAGCTGAGGAGGGTCAGAGAGAGAGGGAGACACAGAATCCAAAGCAGGCTCCACGTTCTGAGCTGTCAGCACAGAGCCTGACGTGAGGCCCTAACTCATGAACCATGAAATCATGACCTAAGCTGAAGTCAGACGCTCAACCAACTGAGCCAGCCAGACACCCCTACTATTTTGTTTTTTTAAGTCTTTCTTCCTTTTTTTTTAACTACTGATCTTGTCATTGCCCTGCATCCAGGGGTCAGGACTGTATGATATGAGGACACACATATTGATTGATGGACACATTTGATTAGTACATCTACATTCAGAACTGATGTATCCTATCTGATGTCACTGGCACAGAGAAGCCAAATGACAGGGCCTCAAATGCCCATGGCTTATGTGGGACCTCCCTCTTTTATTTCCTCTCCCAAGGAAAGAGTTTCAGTAGTAATGAAAGTAAATGAATTCGAAAGGCCACTGGCATGCATACTTATTCAGACTTGGGTATGGTTGTCTCAGGGAGCAACCATCAGCTGGACACAGGGACTGTGGGGAGCTTGTGCCATCGTCTACTTGGGCATATCTTTCCCTGTTCACAGCACTTTTAGGTAAAACCACTAGCCAACATAAAGCTCCAATATTGGCCAGCTTCATTTTTATGTCATCATTATCCAGGTATATACAGGTATTACACCCAGAGCCATAGAGTTACAAATGTTAAATAAAATGTGGATCTGCCCCTACGTGCATCCAGGGCAAGCCTGCATAAAGGAAATTGTTGAAATCACAGGAATGACAGGAGGATATATTTTTTAAAAGAAAGAGAGAGAGGTGCCTGGGTGGCTCAGTTGGTTAAGCATCTGACTTTGGCTCAGGCCATGATCTCACAGTTTGTAAGTTTGAGCCCCATGCCAGGCTCTGTGCTGACAGCTCAGAGCCTGGTGCCTGCTTCAGATTCTATGTCTCCCTCTCTCCATGCCCATCCTGCAATCACACCCTGTCTCTCTTTCTCTCCCTTTCTTTCTCTCAAAAATAAATAAACATTAAAACATTTTTTAAAAAGAGAAAGGTAGGCAAAGACAAGACTGGAGAAAGACATGTGCACAAAGGGGAGAAGGAGGAAGAAGCATCTGAGAAGGAGCAATAAGAAAGACAGGAGGAGGGCATCTGGGTGGCTCAATCGGTTGAGTGTCCAACTTGGGCTCAGGTCATGATCTCATGCTTTGTCAGTTCAAGTCCCACATCAGGCTCACTGCTGTCAGCATGGAGTCTACTTGGGATCCTCTCTCTCCCTCTCTCTCTGTCCCTCCTCCACTTGTGCTCTCTCTCAAAAATATAATAAACATTAAATAAAGAAAAAAGAGAGAGAGAGACAGAGGAAGAGAACTCTGGGCTTGGCTTCACTCATGATACAACAGGCTTTGTACAAGCCTCAAGAACACAAGAGAGACAAGGCAAGGCTTGCCTGGACTCCATGGGCCAGTGCCCATCAAGGAGCCTGCTAGTCAGTGTGAGAAAGATTGGCAGGCCAGTCGGGAAACAAGTGCCAGGGCCAGATCCTGCACAGCACCAGGCCCAGTGCCAGGGTGAGTATATGGACTCACCAAGGACTGACATCTTACAGAAGATGACAAAACTAGCCCAGCTTCGGGTGCCTTGTGCTGGCTCACTTTGACATCACTCACAAAAATTATGACTAGATCCGTTACTCAGGGAAACAGTTCACTCTACTGGCTGAAGCCCAGGTTATACTTACTTGACAAGTGTCCAATCTAGATATTGGTTACCCATGATTGTAAAGTAGGAACCAAAATGGGCAAAATTCTCTGCACCCCTCAAATGTACTTCCCACACTGTCCCTCCATTTTCTCTAGTACCACATCTCCAAAAAACAGGTCAGCCCTTCCATCCCAATAAAAAGGTTATGTCTAAGTTGACCAGCCCACCTTCCTCCCACAGGGTGATGTGTCTCCCTGCCAAGACCAGAGAAGGCCACGCTGATTATTAAGGCTGGTCCACATCCTAAAGAGCTTGCAATATGCTGTCCTGCCCCTGGTAGCTACTCACAACCCACACCTGAAATGCACCTCTGATCCTTTCAACAACTGAGCTTTCTGCCTGGGTGTTGTAGTTCAATTATTTACATCAGCCAAGATATGGAAGCAACCCAAGTGTCCAACAATAGATTAGTGGATAAAGAAGATGTGAGATATATATGAAGACCATCCAGGCAGATCTCGCCTCTAACTCCCATATTCCATCCATACAGAATAATGGAATATTACTCTGCATTAAAAAAGGATGAGATCTTGCCATTTATGACACCATTGTTGGACCTAGAGAGCATTATGTTGAGTGAAATTATTGAGACACAGAAATATAAATACCATATGATTTCACTTATATGTGAAATCCAGAAAACAAAACAAATAAACAAAAGCAGAAATAGACCCATAAATAAAGAAAACAAACTGGTGATTGTCAGAAGAGAAGGAGGTTGGGAGATAGGCAAAATGGGTGAAGGGGAATGGGAGATACAGGCTTCTGGTCATGGAAAGAATAAGTCATGGGAATAAAAGTCACAGCACAGGACATACAGCCAGTGACACTGTAAGAGCATTTTGTGGTGACAGATGATAGCCACGCTTGTGAGCACAGTGAGCACACAGAGATGTCCAATCACTGTGTTGTACACTTGAAACATTATGTGTCAGCTCTACTCCAATAAGAAAAGAATATATTCAATATATAATAAAGTAGGGGGAGAGGTAGTGAAAGAATGAATGAGACCAAAAATGAACTCTAGCAGAAGAGAAAAGAGGACAAGGAAAGCTTTGAAGGACAGAAGGGAGAACATGCAACCTTCATAAAACCTCACCAGAGGGCTTTGCGACGCAGATGCTTCATACAAGCTTTTGCTCCACGCTAAACAACGGTCAGGAGTTTTTCAGTAGGACCACCTATCCTGTTTAACCCCCTTTGGTGGAAAGAATCAAAAGTGTTGCCTGGCGTCTTCCTTCTGGGTCTCAAGTGCTTAAAACATGACATGTGTATTCATTCTCATACAGGAATTCTTAGTAGCATTTTCTCCACTTTACATCATTTAAAATATAAACACTAAAAGAAAAGAAAAGCTCATTTAAGACCAAATAGCGCTAGCAATGCCAAGACACCAGGAGGACTGTGACAGGGGTCAGAGGCGAGGTCTGCCTGGATGATCTAAGGGTAAAACCATGTCGCACGTGCACTAAATCGAACCTCAGCAGGTCACTTGGCCCTCAGAGGCTCCAGTCAAGAAAACTGCGAATCATTCTAAAGCCCTTTGGTTTCTGGGGCACTCATTGAGCCGGATTCCTGAAGGCAAGCGAACAAAGAGCTGTTCTTTCCCATGTTTTTGTTGGATGCTCAAGTGTGTCTGTGAAAGGACGAGTATCTACTAGTAGATTAACATTTAGAAACAGTCAAGATTAGGGAGAGGAAAAAAAAAATCCAAGAGGCCTGTGTAACTGAGGTCTGCAGCAGTTCCTAAGCTCAGCCTAACAAATCTCTGGCCACCGAGGGCTTCCTCCTGGCCACGCTGATGGTCACCATGCACACGGAGGGGGCAGCTCAGGGACAGCCACCAAGGCCGCCGAGGCAACATGTTCCCCTGCTTGCCCCCAAGCGCTGACCCACTCTCTACCCCTGCCCCAGCCGCATTGTTCCACCCAGTCAAGCCTGTTGAAGAATTTCTCTTCTGAAACAGCCTCTTTGATGCAGCCTCATTCTGTGTTCAGTGACATGAAAGAGATACTAATGCCGATTATCAAAGGCATGTGCTCCAAACGGCGGAGCGGCTAATGCCTGAGGGATGTAACTTTATTTCTTCCTCTGACTTCTACATCCTCCTGCAATACAGAGCTTGGTGGGTAAGTAGCACATCTTTTTCCCCCTACTAATTTCACATCAGATTTTAATCTGAGGAGGAGGGGAGACATGAATTAATACCTTAAGTTGTGCGTCACACTCAGGCAAACATGCTTCACAGAGCCAAGCACCATGGGAGAAGGCTTATACCCGGGGGTCCCAAGGGAGCAGACTGGCTGAGGACTCACATGGAGGGCCTTTTTTCCCAGGCCCCCTCGTATGGAGAGTGCCACTGCGCGGTCCCATGAAAATCTGCATCAATCACTTCCTCAGAATAAAAGATCTGGCACCTTCCTGGACAGGGCTGATTATTTTCCATTCTGGACACACAATATGAAACATACAAGGGTGTTAAGTAAGTCTGCGTGTCTACAGTGGAATAGTATACAACTATTACAGTGATGTTTAGAAGAATATTTCACGATGGGCCAAAATGCTTATCATACATCCCTAAAAGGGAAAATGGAATACAAAACAGCATGTTCAGACTAGAGTGTGTGTTTGTGTGTGCACAGAGGAAAGTCTAAAAGGAATTCTACCAAATTGGCCATGGTGGTTGTAGCAGAGCAATGGAACTGTATGTAGTAGCTTTCCTTTTATTTTTTCTTAGCTTAGATATATTTCCTAGTTCAGCCACAAAGTGCATTATTTCCTTATGATATGAAAATGTAGGATTCAACTGACTGATGTAATAGGGAAAGGAAAGTTGTCTTTTTAGAGACTATCCATGTGTGTAGACAGATCATAGCCATACCCAAAGGGATAACTTTTAATTATGTATTTGTATTTCCTTTTTCTAAAGAGCCAGTAACATGCCAAACTCCTCTATACCTGCTAATTAGGCCTGCTGATTCCCCCACCACTTGGCACCAGCTGCAGGGATAGAAATCTCAATTCAGGTGTGAAAATGAGATGGCCAAAATTATTCTCACTATCTACCTCAAAGTCATTTTCCATCAGGCTCCTTGTGGAGAAATGTGTCAGGACCACGTGGTTCTGGGATTAAATGAGGCCACAGAGGAAAACCATAAATCATAATTCACCATACAAATGTGGGTTCTTGGGCCTGTTTTCAGCTGCATGGCACCTGGGAGCCATCTTTTTGTGTTTGAGGAGGGCGTGAGTCTCAGGCCTGCAGTAGAAGGAATGAAGCACAGGATGCCCCCTCCCTGCAGTCTCACTGAAGATGGTTGGGCCATGGCAGAGCCTGAGGCAACTGTGAATGTTCTGAGAACTCCATCTAGTAGAAGGACGCAGGCAAGGAGAAACCCAGGGAAGACTTAGGTGCAAAAGTGGCCAAAGACCAGATGAGGCTCTTCAGTACCTCACCCATTGAAGTCATAACCAGAGGACAGGATGAAAAAGGAAATATTTGTTGGATAGTATGAGAGTCAAAACTTTACCAGAGTTTCTCACCATTTAGAAACTACACACACAGGGCGCCTGGGTGGCTCAGTCAGTTAAGTGGCCAGCTTCCCCTTAGATTATGATCTTGTGGTTCATCGGTTCAAGCCCCACATTGGGCTCCATGCTGACAGCTCAGAGCCTGGAGCCTGTTTTGGATTCTGTGTTTCCCTCTCTCTCTGCCCCTCCCCTGCCTGTGCTCTACCTCTCTCTAAAATAAATAAACATTAAAAAAATTTTTTTAAAGAAACTATATACACCATAAACATATGTATATCCCTCACACACACATTCTCAGACCCCTTGCTTTTATCTTCACTCAGTAACTGGTTAGAAAGATGGTATAATATTAGTCCCAAGCCTCCCTGGGCTTCCCAGCATTAAATATATCTGCAGGCCCCTAAATGGGCCAAAACACTGAAGGCCCATCTAAGGTGACTGGGTGCAGTGGGTCTCATTTCCCACACATGTACACAAATAGATTTACTGCTTGAAAATCAATACTGCAAAGGGCACTTTCTCACCGCAGCTAAACTAATGTTTGGTCTCAGGCCCTCAGAACTAAACACAGCCTTGGTGTCTGTTGAACAACCCTGGGCACAAAACAATAGTCAAGTACAGAACTGGAGCCGAACAAAACAGGAAGAAATCAAAGTTTATTTCTCCTCTGGTTGAACTGTGAAAATAAATCTTTGCCTTCCTAACCCCTACCAAACATGACCCGCTCCAGGCTGAGCATTAATGGAACATTCAATATTCCCAAAACTTCAGGATAGCATTGCCCCTCGCTCCTTTGCTCCAAGGTCTCTCTGACCAGATCAGCGACCCTCCCCCCCTCTTTGTGGGCCAGGGCTCTGCATCTTTCAAGTAAACTCCAGGTTCAGAACGGTGACTTGCTGGGCCACTCTAAGGCTGAGCCTCACAGCACTAGACCAGGCCTCCTGACCTTATGGGCCTGCCTGCTCCTTGGAGCTGATCTGATCCTGGGGGCACCCACCTTCCCTCTGCTCAGAGGTTCCCCCCATCCCCACCCCATTGGCATCTGCTGCCCTTTGCTGCCCCCAAGTGGCCAACAGCAGAAGCCCTGGAGGGGCCAAGAAGGGCTTCCAACTGGGGCTCCCCACACTGGTCCCCTCAGAAGCACTGTAAATCTGATTCCAACTGTATGCATTCTCTTTAGGAGGTCAGTCGTCCCCAAACGGAAGTAAAGCTAAGACACACAACTGCATGCCATTCAGCCAAGCACTTAGCTCCTGGAATTGTTTTTCCTTATGAGGGGCAGTGTAATGAAGAGGGGAAAACACAAAACTTCGTTCTAAACCTGATCTCTCCATCTTGCTAACAGATAACTTGCCTCTCCAGAATGTTTCTTCGTGAGTAATACCTTTTCTATCTACTCAGATGGGTGACATAAGAAGTGTACCTGGAGCCTGGGGATACCTCCTAGCAAAAATAAAGCCCTCCCCAAATAGGGCTACCAGATGAAGCACAAGATGCCCACAGAAATCAGAATTTAGATGTGGGGCATCCGGATGGCCCAGTCAGTTAAGTGTCTGACTTTGGCTCAGGTCACAATCTCGCAGTTTGTGAGTTCGAGCCCTGCATCAGGCTCTGTGCTGACAGCTCAGAGCCTGGAGCCTGCTTCAGATTCTGGTCCCCCTCTCTCTCTGACCCTCCCTTGCACTCTCTCTCTCTCTCTCTCTCTCTCTCTCTCTCAAAAGTAAATAAACATTAAAAAAGGAAATCAGAATTTGGATAAACAACAAGCACTTTCTTAGTATAAGTACATCTCAAATGTTTCATGGGACATACAGCAGAAAGTTTTACATCATTTATCTGGAATTCAAATGTGGGGCATTTGGATTTGGGGAGTTTTGTTTGTTTCTTGTTTTGTTTGGGGTGGGAGGTTGTTTTTTCTGTCAACTCTATCCCCAAGTGTCAGGCATTCTTATTTTAGCAGGACTAACCCTCCTTAAACACCTTCCCCACAGACTGCTTCCCAGCAACACAATCACATGGGCTGACACGACACATAGCCAGCTAGCATTTTCCTGTGGGAAGAAACAAGAGCAAACTGAGAGCTGCTGGGGGGGGGGGGCTGCCGCATAGGGGAGGCCTGTGGCCCCCAGGGCCTCCTGCTACTTCTGCTGGACACCTTAGGACAAGGGTACCAGCTGGCCTTCGGAGTTGCCTCTTATCTGATCCCAGCTAACATTTTTCTCAAAGTCAGAGATGAAAAACACTTTTAAGGCCCCGACATTTTTCAGACATCTGTTATTCATTTTTCTTTGATTGTGATTTTGTTTCAATCTTGTATAAGGACTCCAGCATGCATTTGACTATCTGGTTTGGGTTCTAAGCCGGTGGAGTTCTGGAGTTGGTGTTTCTCTCTAGATAGGAGAGATAACATCTGCATTTGTTTCCAAAGCCATTTGACACCCATTGCCTCATTTTATCTTCGAAGGTCTGGAGATAATGTGGTACAGCACAGTAGGCCTCCACACTGGCTGCACACTGAAATTATCTGGGGAGATTTTTAAAACCCTGATGTCCACACCACACTCCAGACCAATTACATCAAAATGTCTGGGAGTGGAGACCCTGGCATCAATGCTTCCCAAGGTCTCTATGTGGCTCTCATGTGCACACAAGACAGAGAACCCTGGTCATAAGCAGTGATTCTCAGAGTGAACTCTGGGCCAGCAGCATGAGCATCCCCTGGGAACTTGCTAGAAATGCATGTTCTTGGCCCCATCCACCTACTGAATTAGAAACATGGGATGGGCTGTGCAGAGATTCTGATGCATGCCACCCATCAAGGAAAGTACCGGAGTTCAAAAGTAAAACGATCTGGCCCCAGTTGTAACCCCAGAGCTACCACCAATGACCTCTCAAAACTCAGGTTTTGCATCTGCAAAATGGAAGTGATCCTCTCTACCTTCTTCAGCTGGTCAGGGAAGATTAAATGAAACACGTTGCGTGGGTGGCCCAGTAAAAAACCTGACAACGCTCAGCAGATGTGGTGATGAGCCACCCTGTTTGCTCAGATAAAGGGAGTTCTTATGACGTGGGCTATTGGTGCCTAAACCAGACAGCCCTGCTCATGGGGATGATTTGGTCACTCTATCAGCGTATGGCAGTGCCCTCAGAACAGTTCTGTGAGGGGCACAGGGCAAGCATCCCTTTCACAAGGGGAGGCACAAAAGTCTTGAAGACACTTGCCTGAGATGCCACAAGCTTGGTACAGCCCAGCTAAGCCCTTAGTTGACTGACCCTAGAACAGGCTTTCTCTGAACCCGTGTGTCACACCCTGGAGTGACACTAACACTCACCCTAAACTCTCTGTTGGTAGTAGTGCACTGGATTCACCCAATGACCTCAGAGGGAGCTGTTATCAGTGTCTTCAGCTACATGGGGAAATGAGTACCCGGGTGGGCTCCACGGAGGACAACTTGTGTGGTCTCGCAGCCCCATACTCGGTGGAAGGCTCTCTTACCAACCTTGGGGAAGGGCCCCCCGCATTCTCTTTTAGCACTGGGCCCTGCACATGGTGTAGCTGATCCCTCTTAAGGCAGAAAGATACTTAGCAATTTGCACAAGGCCACCCAACTGGGAAGCAGCAGGGCCTGGATTAAAACCCAGTGTGTTGGCTCCAGGCCCAGGCTCCTGGTGAGAACACTCTGGTTCCAAGAGTGAACACTTCTTAACATATGTGAACACTGAGCAGAAAAGGAATTTCACATGTTGTTGGCAGAGCGGAGGGACTTAAAACAAGTCCTCACCTCACTGCAAAGCGTATGACCCATTCATATCCATGACTTTGCTTGCAGAACTAGAAGGCAAACGTTACAGTGCCAGAGATGCAGGTCTATTTCGATTTCTATTTATCAGTAATAGAAAATCAGACTCAGTCATTTTTCTCCTCCCACTTGAACCCAAGGAAAGCTATTCAGAACATTGCCCAAACCTGAGGACTCTTAGCAAATCACAATGCCTGTCTCAGCCTGGGAGGCTGTAATGAAATGCCATAGACCTGGTGCCTTAAAACAACAGGAATTTATTTCTCACAGTTCTGGAGGCTGGAAATCCAAAAGCAATGTGCCAGCATGGTCCAGTTCTAGTGAGGGGCCTCTTCCAGGTTGCCTACTTCTTGGAAAGCAAGAAGGCCTCTCTGGGGTCTCTTTATAAAGGCACTAATCCCATTCATGAAGGCTCTACCCTCATGGGATAATCACCTCCCAAAGGCCCCAATTCCTGAGACCATCACATTTGGGATTAGAATTTCAACAGGTGAATTTTGAGAGGATACACACATTCAGACCATTGCAATGCCTATGCTAGGAATTGTCATGACCTCACCTCCTTCCTAATTTAAGCAAACTGCGCCAAATTTCATGGTATGGCTGATATCCCTAGTTGAACAAAACTGTGAGACAGGTGCAGAATTGGCAATATCCTGGACCCCCTCCTCTTGTATCTACTTTTCATCTCCATGACACGATCCTAGGATTCTCTCTTCTTCTCTTCCAGCCCTCCCTGTCATACCCTATACAATTTGCATAGGTGTGTTCACACTTTAGCATTGCTCTAATCCACATATACTTCCCTCCAGTGTTTTCCACCAGTGGCCTTGTGTGAGAGAGAAACAGTCATAAATCTATGAAGGAAATTGGTGGCCATAAATGAGCCACTTTCCTTCTCTGATTCTCTTCTCACTCCCCCTCACCCAAATTCCCTGTCATCCCTCTCATGGAAGATGTGGGTTCATAGTCACGAAAGCCCATTTAGAACTCAGTGGCAAGCGCACCAAATAGGAAGGAGGAGGGAGTGGTCAGAGAAATAAATAGGTATGAGACAGAAGTGTCCCACTTGAGTTTCTGGGGGATTTGGGACTCATCGTTCAAGTCAGCTGTAAGCCAGTGGGAAGTGTTGGGTATCCTAACATTGCACATTCCAGGGTCCCAGCTCATTCTGGCTGAGTTCAGTTTAAACCACTTGAAGTTTAGAAAACTATGTTTGAAGAAGCCCATGAAAGGGAAATTGCAGTTGGGCACCAGAAGCGATTAGAAAATGGGTAAGAACTTCAAAAAAGGAAGGAAAGAGATTAAGGTAAATTTCAGCCAAGTCATTGATAATGAATAGATTCAAGACAACTTGTCTTGGGAGAAGAAAAGGGCCCTGGTGGATGGAGACAAGTCCAAGTCTCTCCAGTGAGTACGGTACTATCTGAGTCAACTGTACAGTTGGCAACACTCAAGTCAGGACCAAATGGACTATTTGTGAAGAAAAAATGCATCTGTTCAAATTTCAGAATCCAGAGGTGAATGGATACTAACTCACTCCCAGGGAAAAAGACAGAGAAGGGAGGAGATGATACTGGAGGGCATCAACTCAAAACCTGGAACAATAACTAAGAAATATCATAACACATCACACAATAACCTATATAGATTGTCATTTAACACTTTTCTTATAGTAATCATATGTTTTAGAGAAAAGAGTGTAGTGAACAACAGAACCTAGAGAATGCACACATTAAAAAAAATAAAAAAAGAACATAGGGCACCTGGTGGTTAAGTGACCGACTTCAGCTCAGGTCATGATCTCACAGTTCGTGGGTTCGAGCCCCGCTTCAAGCTCTGTGCTGACAGCTCAGAGCCTGGAGCCTGCTTTGGATTCTGTGTCTTCCCCTTTCTCTTCCCCTCCCATGCTTATGCTCTGTCTCTCTCTGTCTCTCAATAATAAATAACATTTTTAAAAATTTTAAAAAAAGAACAGATGTGAAAAGGATAGACATCACTGCAAACAGTGCCCTTTGAGAGTGGTCAAGAAAATGTAATCCAAAGAATATGTGGTTAGTGAACCTAAAATTAGGCAAGAATGAGAAAGGAAAAGTGTAAAGAAGTAATTCTGGAGGCCTGGAATGAAGCAGAAACATTTTAGCAAGGATTTACTTCGATCATTATTCAAGCTGTGTTGCCAAATTCATGAGGTGGTCATTACCGTTTTCACCTGGTGTAAGTATAAGGGTGGCTGCTAATTGCTGGATGAGGTAAGGAAGTGGTCCTGCTTTAGTAGGAGAGGGACCAGAACACTATTCCTCTGGGAGGGCTTAGGACCCCCAAGGACAACAAGGTAGCTACCTTTGCTCCTAAGGTGGGCAGTTAGTTCTTTTACCCAGTCACACCTGGGAGTTGAAAGAGAAAAAACTCTTCCAACCCACGAAGAAAGATGGGCTGTGGGGAACAGAATTGGGGTTCTAGATCCTAATTGTGACACATGCCTGAAGCTACTCAACTCCGTGTTCCAGAACCAGGTTGCATCCTAGGAAGGAAGAAGCTGTGTATGTCAACAAGAGGATGAGTGTTACCAACAAGAAGTCTGTCAGTACCTCAAGCAGAAGAGACTAAAAAACTAAACTGGGACCTTGTTTCATCTCTACCCAGGTCATCTCTCTGAGCTCCAAGGCTCTCAGCACTCCTCCTCTCTTGGCCAGGCAGCAAGACACCATTCACTGTGCCCACAGGTCTCTGAGTGCAGTACAGGGGCTCCCTAGTCTGGGAAGCAACCATGCAAGGCCCTTGTTGAGTGAAGCTGGAAGAAACGGAGCCAACTTCCCAGTAACATAAGGTAACTCAGCACACAGGATAGACTTGAGCTACTGAATCTCTTTCCCTGGGCTCAGTCCCAAGCCTACCTCTTTCTCAGTGAAGCAAATTATTTCTTTAAGCTTCTATTTCTTCATCTGTAAGATGGGGATGATGACAATCATTATAGAACCTTCCTCTTCCGGTTGTGCTAATGTGCCCTTGCAGCAAGAAGGGAAGACTTGCATCACCAGAGGGTAAATAGGGCATAGAGCATCACAGTAGAATAAAAGCCAAAAATTGAGGGGATCAAAACAACTCAATGTAGAGACAGGCAGAGCTGCTAACACTCACAAATTTCTCCACATTAGGTTAATTATTCATTTAGAATTAACAAATCAGTTGAGATATTAACACCAAGGAGGGGACTCAAGGCTGCCTTTGTGCCTTGACAAAGTACTTTATTTCTATAATGCCATGCTCTGCCCTGCTCTGGATTAATATTAATTTCTTTTATACTTAGATTAAATTCATCATTTCTTTCCTTTAATTCAGCTAAATACCTATAGATAAATGCTGATTAGGGAAATACAGAGTTTTGTTTTGTTTAATATAAACTAAATCATGTCTCTAACCATCATGGCTTTGCCAGTAGACTTAACCACCCAAACTGCTCTTTTCTGGGCAGGAATTTTGCATACAAAGCAACACAGAATTCTGTGGTTGCGGGAGAAAAGAAGTGTTGTCATTGAACAGCTTACCCGTCACACAGTCATCTGTCAACAGGGACTGGTGGTGGGGGTCACATTCACTTGTATGAGAGTGGGCCAATGTCCAGTTGGTATGTTTACCATGGCAAGGTTCAAAGGGCAGTACCAAACAGACATCTTGGGTCAATATGCTGATGATCTCACTTAAGAATCACCAGTTTTTACAAATGAAACTTTTGAAGAAATCACCTCACTCACAGATGATTATTTATGACTGAATCAAAGGCTTTTTTTAATGGTGAAAATCTCTTACATAATAGGGAATCTGCCTCACATATGAGCACAGTGGGAAATTGCAAATCCTCCAGAATGTGGAAAAAATACCAAATGGGGCAGGAGGCGGGTCCTATTTCTCTCAACCACTTTCCAACTCCTCAGACAAGAAGATCATGGTGTCAGAAAGACTTACATATTTCAGTCACGTTAGACCCTGTTAGTTTGGCCTGTGAAGTACTAAGAAGAGCATCCTGTTAGCTTGGGACAGCGGCTAGCAGAAATGAATGGCAATGTTGGTAAGGTTCTTCCTTAATTTGTGAATTTTTTTAGCAATGTTCATCATTACTTTTTAAAATTATGGTAAAATATACAGAACATAAAATTTACAACTTAACCATTTGGGAGTGTGCACTTCAGTGGCATAAGTCCATTCATATTCACTAGAACTCTTTACATCTTGCAAAACTGAATCTCTATACCAGTTAAACAATGACTCCCCATTCCCCCTCCACTGCCCCCACAAGTACCCAGCAAGCACCATTATACTTCTGACTCTCTGAATTTGACCACTATAGGTATCTCATGTACATGGAGTCATACAGTATTTGTCTTTTTGTGACTGGCTTATTTCACTTAGCATATCTTCAAAGTTTACCTATGTTTTAACATGTGTCAGAATTTCTTCCCTTTTTAAGACTGAATAATATCCCACAGATGTATAGACCACATTTTGATTATCCATTCATCTGTCAATGGACATGTGAGTTGCTTATACCCATTGGCTATTGTGAACAATGCTACTATGAACATGGGGATAACAATAATATCTTCAGGACCCTGCTTTCATTCCTTTTGAATGTAAATCCAGAAATGTCTTCCTTAATTAGTGATCTTTTATAATGGCTGAAAACTGAATAAGCATTGATATGATTTCCTTTCACACAATAAAAATATGCAATGGCCTTTAGTGAAATGTAAAGTGTATTCAAATTCCATACTTGCATATTTTATATATATATATATATGTATATATGTATATATATATATACATAGATTGAGCAGACATTCAACTAATCACTACTTGTCAATAGCCTGAGGAGTTCTCTAAACTTCAATGAAAAAGAAGTCTTTCCTTTTCTAAACTTTGTTTCTTCCCACAGCATGAACACTTGAATTTAAATCAACCAAGGAAGTTAAAACTATAAAATCAATATTGTGTTCTCACTCTACACTGATATCCTCTACACTTTTTTTGATTATGATAAAAAACACAAAATGCATAACATAAACTAGAGGTAAGTATATTCACTTAATGGACAACAGAGTTCCAGAAATTTTCCATCTTGCAAAACTGAAACCCTGTACCCATTTAAAAACTTACCATTTCCCTCTCTTTGACACTCCTGGTAACTACCATTCTACTTTCTATTTCTATGGGTTTGATTACATTAGGTAGATGCCTCATATAAGTGGTACACTTTTTAAAAATTAAACATTAGACAGGATCTCTAGGCAACAAAGAAAAGTGTCGATTTATTGACCATTAACCATTGTGCATACACACAGAGTGCTTTGGTAAATTTTTTACAAACCTATCCTTTGCTAGTGATTTAAGAATGCTAACTTCCCCTGAAAGAAAACTACTCAATTTTAGTCAAATATTTGATGAACAATTAAAGGTTTTATGACAGAGCCCTATTTACTTCAGTCAATAAAGGGAAAGTTATTTTGACCTATTATTTCAGACTTCTTTAGTGGTTGATAAGTCTTGGGCAGAGTTAGCCTCACTTTCTGTGGACCATGTGTGTGAGGAGGCTCGTCAAGCTTAAAGGACCTGGAACACTCACTCCTGGTTAGAGTTCTCCTCACTAAGATTTCTTTAGGATTCTTGCAAAGAATTAGTCAACAAGGTGAAAATTAACTTCAATATTTCACAGGTGAGATCTGGCATGGCCCTGCTTCCCCTCTTCTACCCCAGACCAAACAATGGGGTCTTCCCCCAAGTGAGGTCTTGGAGAAGCAGCCCTCCTCCCTCACACCATGCCCCCCACATGCCACTCGTCCTGCCCTCACTCTGAATTCCCTAGATCCTAAAGGATGTTGCTGCCTCAGCAGAGCAAATTTCCAACCCTTCTTTTTATTTATTTATTTTTGGCATGGTATGACAGATACAGAAAATGGAAAATGAACACTAAACGTTTTTGCTAAATGATCTTCCTTCTTCCTTTCCACTCTCCCTCTTCATCTCTGCTCTTTCCCTATCACTTCCACTGGCTGGCTTCTGCTGACTTCTAGAGATCTCTATTTACCAATGAACCAGTCAACTACCCACTATAGAGACCTACTGAAGGCCTGCTAACAGAAGCCAAGCCCCAGAAAATCTAAAGGAAGGAACTTGGGGCAGATCCAGTCATATCACCAAATGAGCTTTGTGACCACCATTCCTTCCCCTTGGGTTGAGTTCTCTACAGAAGGGGTGCTTATGGAAGGAACTTGCCCAGGACTGGGGATGTCAGGTTTAAGATGTGACTTTACCCCACTTACACACTAACAGGTTAGCTTAATTCTATTTTGTGGATGCTGGCAGGAAACATGAGCTCCTGGGTCAGAAACAAAGGACTATATTACTCATGACATAGCAGTGGCACGAACGTCAACATGTTGGCACCAGCTTCTCTTGCTCTCAAGGTCCACAGGCATGACCCTAGGCCCAGATCCTGACAGGTAAAGTGGGCTGTGTGATGGCCAAGGAACACTGAGCTTAGTTAATCTACTATTTTCACAAGCAACAATAGACAAGCCTGTTTTTTAGGCACTGAGGGTGGCGGACATTATCTCATTTCCTGACGGCATCAGAACAACTCTGAAGATGGCCTGGTCAAAGAGTAGTCTTGGCCCACTAGACAGGAGAACTTGTGGCCCAAGGAGGACTTTCTCTCCCAACACTGGGTCCCAGGTCCAGCCCTGCTGGCCACTAGTTGTGTGACTTTTAGCAAGTCACAAAACCTTTCTGACTCCTCATTCTCCTTATCAATAAAATGGTAGTGGTAATACATACCCATCTGTCCCACAGAGCCAAAGATCCCATGTGGGAGATGGAAGATTGGTGGAATTTTCTGGAAGCAATGAAAGGTCTGGCTTCCTGCTCGGGAATCCACATGAAATCCCTTAGTCACTCCTGAGTTTCCTCCAAGCCAAGCAAGTAGAGGAATATTTTGCAAAAAGCTTTGAGGCCCAAGTCCCACAAGGTCAGTTTCAGCCTATTCTTATGCTAAAAGCCCAAATTCTCACCAGCTTCCCAAACTCTTTATGGAGGAAACTCACTTGAGGCATGATACTGAATACTAAGTGCTCCAGAAACTTCCCCCACCCTCCCACCCCATTCTCCACGACAACTTACTTATCCTACACCTCTCACCTGGGAGCTTCATTTCACTCCTAAAAGGTCACATGCTCGAAGCATCAAAAGGTAACCAAATCTGTGCTGATGTGGGTCAGTGAACTGTGGACTACACCGTACAATCACAGATGTGCTCATATGAAAACTTCTACCTGCGACATTATGTTCCAAAAAGGCATTCTAACTTACAGACTAAATCTAAGCTGGTAGCAATCTAAACTTAATAAGAAATAATTCATTTTCTTCAAAAGTTTTAGCAAAAGTGGAACAGAGCTAAATTGAAATAGAAATCTGACTCCATTGGGTCAATAGCCCATGAAATACACAAATTTCCTATGGGATCCTGAGAAAAGAATCTAAAGGTGGAAAGGTTAGGATTAATAGAGGGAAACATTTGGAGGACCTTCGAGTAACTCTAATTATACCTGAAGATGCCAACTGAGCTGCCCAGGCCACTGGCCAAGGCTTCCTCTTAACCATTTTCTCTTCAGCCTCGTAAATATTAACACACCAAAATACATGTGTCCTCACTCTGACTCTGTTCAATAGGTGAAGTGGATATAATTATCCCATTTTAAAGATGACCAAACTGAAACACCTAGAGGATAAATGATAAATGACTTACCCAGGATGAGACATTTTGCAGGAGGCAAAGCTGGAATAGAACCAAGGTTCCTGCCCCTCACTGCTACGTTGCACATCTGTCTCAGTGTACTCCAAATTATTTGTAGAAAATAACCTGAATAATCAAGTCAAAAGAGGAAAAAAAAAAAAACAACTCAGTTACTTTAAGGAAGTCCAGGCTGATGGAAATATATGTACCACACACATAGCTGGGAAGACAGGTGATGCATAGGTAGGTAGGTAGGTAGATAAGTAGGCAAAAGCACATGCACACATAGCTATAAACATTTGAGGCAACTTAGAAAATTAACCACAATATACAAAAGAAAAATAATAAAAATGGAATCAAAATCAGTAGAAAGGAACAAATAAATGGATGCCACCAGTCACCAGGATGTGACAGATGTTCCCCTGGAGACCAAACTCAGTCCTGACCTCCCTGTAATTGTATAGGATATACTTGTCACTGTCAAAATAATGTTCACTTAGAGAAACAAAAGTCTTATGGATTCTTATAAAAGGACTTTGGGTGACATGATAAAGTCCTCCACTGTGATTTTGCAAAATACCCAGCAAGTACATTTGTTCTTCGCAAGTACATTTCTGTGTCAGCTGCCCTCCACAAATGTTGGAGACATGATATTAAATCTTAATTTGTTGGATGCTTTTCTGTGAGAAGCTAAGATAATGAGATCCAGGAACATAGCTTTCAGATGATCTAACTCAGAGCTAAGGTGTACACGGTCTTGTGCCCTGTTTTCTGTCTCTTAACATCTCATTCCCAGAGACAGGAAGAGATCCTGATATGTAGGTATCTGACACCCCATAAACATCCTAGCTGAGAAGCTACAGATGTACCAGAGACAGATACCCAGGAGTCAGGAAGCCAGGCAGAAGAGAAGACGTGAAAATGAAGGGAGAAAATAACAAGGACTGTAAATGGAAGATTCTAGATAAGATTGCTTTTATGGTCCATGTGAATTAATATAGATATATTCCAAGTTCCAATTACATCAGCTCCTTGAAGGCTTTGATTTTTGCATTCATCTGGAAGCTTCTGTACTAATAGCACATGTAACTTCTTTATGTTCGGTTGGTTGGTTTATCTTCTAAAGTCTCTGACAGTCATTTTGCTTCGATGTTATTCTAGTGAGCCTATTTTCATGTTTCAGCTGTTGTGTGCCTGCTCACTCTGACACTTCTCCATTCATGGAAATAAATTTCTTTTCTAATTCCAGCTGCAGTCCAGAGCAATAGGTATAGTGTTTGAAAGAATAAATCAGGAAAGATGATGTGAATTGAGCAGCACTTCAATAAATGTATATCCGGTCCCACAAATCTTTACTGAGCTCTGGGTATGGCAGGAACTGGGCTGGGTGTAGAGCTTTCAAATATGAATAAAGCATGCCTGACCCCCTCAGTGAGCTTACAATTAACAGAGAAAAATGTGTTGTTGGTACCCAATCAACAGGAAATCAAGCCCTTGAGCAAACACATCACACTTTACACTTTGAGTGCTGTATGGTGACTGGAGGAGTCCATTTTGATTCAGAGGATAGGAAATTTTCAGAAGGACAGTGATTGCCTATTCAACATCCATTCCACCACCCCAGGTCCCTTGCCAACAGATCCCTGATTCTGTTCAGGTATCTATCTTTAAGAGAAGGAACCCACAGGAATAAATCCTGACTAACGCAACCCAGTTGTGGCAATTCTATTCCTCTTGCCAAGATGGATTTACATATGGACACGTGCTGATATTATGGCCAAAAAAAAAAAAATGACAGTATATAAGCTGGGCGGACTTCCAGTTTCCTTATTCTTAAAAGGAAATGCCATTTTCCTCTGGATCCTGCTGTTTGGATCTGATGAATGGAACTGTCAGCCATCTATGATGAAGAGGATTCAGAGACATACTTGCTTAAGGGCCTTGGCAGATGGTTACCTGATATTTGTCTGGATGGATGTGTAAATGCATGTGTGTGGGTATAGGCACTTATCTATAAATCTGTGAGCTTCTTCAGAACATGGATGAGGTCATACACATCATTTTTCCCTCCCACAGGATCTAGCATAGTGCCTAATACATATAAGACACCACCTAAATGTCTTTGAATAAATCAATACATAGAAAATCTACTCATGATGGACATTAAGGAGGGCACTTGTTGGAATGCACACTGGGTGTTATATGTAAGTGATGAATCATTAAATTCCATTCCTGAAATCACTATTATACTATATGTTAACTAATTTGGATTTAAATTAAAAATATAGAA
Source organism: Suricata suricatta (assembly GCF_006229205.1). Taxonomy (NCBI): domain Eukaryota; kingdom Metazoa; phylum Chordata; class Mammalia; order Carnivora; family Herpestidae; genus Suricata; species Suricata suricatta. The sequence goes on along the minus strand of NC_043713.1, from coordinate 57,774,379 downwards.
AAAGAAAATCTACTCATGCATTAATCATAGTCATGTATTAGGGCATAACACACAATTTTACTAAACTGTTAACAAATGTATGTTTCCAGTAGATGTAATGTTTTTTCATTTTTGTAATTCGGAGAATACAACTCAAGGCTAATCTAGAATTGTACAGTCCAATAAGGTAACCCTTGGACACATGGCCTATTTAAACTTAATTAAATTAATTAAAAATTCAGTTCCTCAATCACATTAACCATTTGAGGCTAGTAACTTCCATATTAGACAATGCAGAAAAGACCATTTCTATCATAGAAAATTCTATCGGACAGCACTGTTCTGGAGCATGCAATGCCCACCTCCAAATGTAGCCCAGTGTTTGATGCATGATAGGCACTCAATAAATATTTGTTTAATTAATGCATTCTATAGATCATTCCAGATATTATTACAAGAGCCAAGACACAAAATAGCAAGCCCTGTCCTGGTAATTAAAGCAATAAAACTAAATATTTAACATATGGCAAATCCAATGCCCACTTGTCCATAAGGATGCTGAGGTATCTAGAAAGTCCTACAGGTCCCCTAACTGGTAGACTGCCCTAAGCACATGTGTTCCCCAACCACAAAGTCAAGCCCAAGCTTAGCTGATGAGCCTGGACTGATCATCCATTACATCACAGCCTAGGTTTATAATATATTCTTCCATTCGTTTCAATGGATTGACTCTCCCAATATTCTTTTCAGAGCTACTGCCCAATTTCCATTCTCTTAAATTTCATCAAGAAATTCCACAATGAATTAGAGATTTGAGATTATTCTCCAAGTCTTAGGGGACAAAAACACCTTTTCTGGTCCCAAGGCAGCAGGTAATGTGCAGACTTGAAAGTGAGATGGACCTGAGTTGAAAGCCAGCTGTGTGACCACGGGGACATTGTTCAACATCTCCTAGATGTAGTTTTTTTACCTAGACAACGGGGACGTAAAAGGCTCTACCTGGCAAGATTCTTTCAGCATGTGGTATGTCAGCATGTAGAGCACAGTTGGTTCCTTCCCTGCACACAGTGTGCCCTAGACAAATGGTCAGTCAGCCAAAGGAGCTCAGCAAATGTGCATGCCTGCCTCCTTCCCTTCCCTTGCACAGTCTGTCTGAAATCCCTCTGCATACACCCCCTATTCTGAGGGCTTGTTATTTTTGTTAATGTTAAGCTATAAGCTTGAAGCTATCAATCAGAAGGAGGAAAAGAACCTGAACCTAAAGAGAAATCAGCCCCGGAAAACAACAGATGAAATGGATGCCTTGACCCACTCTCTGACAGGCGGCTGCCTGCTGCTGTTCCTAGCTCATCTTCACACCCTCCCCTCCTTGGGAGACCCAGTCCCCCACTCAGTGCGTAATCCTGAATTTTATCAAGAGAAAGGAAAGCTGCTCCAGCCGGTAGTGCATGGAAGCCTCTGAAAGACACAAGGAGTGGTATGGGGGACCCCTGGACCTAGACTCCAGCAAACAGGCAGGTTCTGGCCTGTTCCTTGAGACTGTCCCCACCTGGAGCCCAGCATCCCTTTCTCACCCCACGGACACCCTTCTCTGCTGGCTGCTTTGTCTCCCATCTCCTGGGGATTGGGGCTTCCCCCACCACTGACACGTCCCCCTTCTGTTTTTTTCTGGCATGAGGTCTCCTCGACAGGATTCCTAAAAATTCTCACTAAAATGGTAGGGTGTTCCTGTAAGGATATGTGCACCTAAATCTAACAAGGATGCATTTAATAGAGCAAATGATATTAGAACATGAGTCCCTACTTAATCCCATGCTTCTCACCTTCAAGAGAGCCTCAGATGTAAAATGAAAGTCTGTGCTTACAGACGTGACCAAAAATTAGGGTGTTTTTTTTTATCTCTAAGAAATACATTTCAATACGTGTGTCTTTCTCTGGGGTAATACAGGCAGGTGAGTGAACTGCATTCACTCTTACGAAAGCCACACAACTAAAGAACCCAGTTCATCCAACCCAGTATTCTGTCATTTGTCATGAAATTCACTAATGTCACCTACCTACAGCTTAGCATCCCTCGTTTAGCCTGCCTCTATGTATTTATCATATTACAGTCCATAAAATACTGTTCTATTCAGTATGTTTAAACATTTTATGAGCCCTGAAATTACCTTCTGGCTGCCAGATTGAGCATTAGCTCAGTTCAAGCTTTTCATGATTTTATCCACTGGATAAAATCCCCTTTTCCGCTTTTGTCCAGCCTGTAAAAGTCTTAATGGCTTTATTTGCTTATCTTTGGGTCTTTGCCCATCAAAAAGTCTAAAAATACATCGTAAATATTTTAAGACATTTTAACTATTTTAAGCCATGTTTAGTATTTTAAAGATGAATCAGGCTTTCAATAGTTTTGTTTTGTTTTGCTTTTAATCTTAGGGATGTGCTTCATCATTGACCACAATCTCTCTGTTAGTGCAGCAAACATTTAACTACAGTGTATTTGCATAATGGGGGTTAAGCTTTAGAGAAACAGTAGTATTTAATCACTCATATAAAGTTCTCAGTTTTTCCTTTACATTTGTAACCTACCTATCCATGCTTAACTTAATCGAGCCCTAGTGATTCCCAGGCTTAAGGAAATCGTGCTGTGAGCCATCTCCCAGGACACAACCAGCCCCAAGTGCTTCTGGGATATCTCAGAGGTGAAGACGGCCACGCACTGAATCCGCCCCAGGCTAACTTCTATCACAGTAGGGCAGATGATTTGGCTGCTGAGTTTTGAAGCACAGTTTCAGTTTTCTGTAGCTCTTCCTGAAGATTAGAAACCAAAACCCAGACCATTCCTTGCTCTTCTTACTATCACCTCTGTAGGAGTTCTTTGTTTCTTTCTTCCACAGACCTTCCTGCCCCAACAGCGTGAGAAGTCACAGGGCAGCTCAGCTCCCCTGAGCTGAGTGCTTGCCTCTTCCCACTTCATAACAGGGACTGTTTTCCTGCCGCAGGAAAGAGTTCACCTTACCCACTCTTGCATTCACCAACAAGCAGTTATGGAGTACTCCCTATGTACTAAACTCTGCGCAGATCCTGGCATATGTATTTAGTGGAAGCAAGCTCCAAAATAAGACATAAATAAACAAAGGATCACAGTAGCACACAGCACAATGACTACAGGAGGGGCAGGGGACACAGGGACACCGAGGGGAGAACAACTACTCCTGATGACTTGGTGAGGGGGATAGAGAGATGGTGACTTTTGAGAAGGACTGGAAAGGTCAATAGTAACTCCCCAGACTGGAAAAGAAGAGGAGTGGGGCAACATAGAAGATATCATTTACCAACTTAGAAAATACAGATGCAGAAACACAACCCAGTTCTGCTTGGGGTATGTTTGCAGGGCCTAGAACTGGAAGCATCTGGCAACAGGTTCGAAATTGGAGTCTAGAGCTCCAGAAAGACAGCAAAGCAAGAGTCTTAGATTCATGACCCCTTGGTTGAAGCCACAGCATGGTTGGTCTCAACCAGGAGTATGTATGATGGAAGAAAAAGAGACCATGGATCATGGAGCACACAGAAGAAATGGAGGCAACTCACGGCAGTGAGGGTAGAGGCAGGAGTATTTCTATCCTTTCTGAAAAAAAACTCTGTAGGCAAATGAAGACAGGTGCTCAGTAATCTCACCAACAGAGCCGAGAATGAGACCTCTGCCTCCCGAGTCACATGCCCACTGGTGGTTGCTGCTCTGTGCCTCTTCCATCAAAAGATAGGCATTTGCCCTTTCCTGGTTTTGGTGTCCCTTTTATTTTTGTCCGCTCTAACTCTCACAACTACTTTTTCTTCTGCATTGTAAGATCTTTGTAAATGGACTGAAAACTATGTGTGGAAGAAGAGTTTACAAACAAAAATAATGATCCAAAATACTACTCAACGCAGCATCTAAGATGTTTTACATTTTAAAGAAGAAACAATCTAGTTTTTAATGAATTCATTTGCCAGCATCTTTGGATCTGGGGCATGTGTTACGACATTAATTGCATCCTCTCCAGTGTAAGTGGTACAGGGATCCCAGGCCCTCTGAGGTGCCTCTGCCAATCCTAGCACAAAGCTCTTCTCTCTGACACTGTGATTATCCAGCCCAGGTTCCTGAAACACTGTCTAACACAGGCTGGAATTTTGTCCAAGGGATGGGAGGGAGAGCGGTGTGTGGTTGCCTTTTTCTCCACACACAGTCTGTGTCACTGTGACCTGTCATCGCAGAGGAAGAGCAAGGCCTGGGACACTGGGGATGCAGTGGAAGATCAAGGAGTGATGCCACCACCCTGCAGGACTCTCAGAGAGACCAATGTGAAGAGGACCACCCAGACCCCAGGGGTCACAGAACTAAGGGAAGCAGAGGACGACTATCTGCAGGACATGCAGATAGTCAGCTCTCTGCTACTCAGACCAAAGAGCAATAGTGCAGCCTCCATCCCACCTACCTGCTTCTGGAAATCCCAGAGATTTCACAGCTCACAAGTCCAAGTGTGTTGTCATTGGCCAGCTGTGCTGTCACCAGGAGGTCTGGCCAACCACCTTCTGCCATATCACAGTGCCCTCCCTGAGCTATGCTGGTCTTCCCATGCCCCTGCCCCCAGCACGGGCCATGCCTCAGTTTCTCCAACACTGAGATCAGGATGTAAGAATGAACTGAGGAATTGGGGATAATAGATGAAATTTACAAAACAGAAAAGAAAAATCTTAGAAGTGAATGTTAGATATAGCTGCACACAGTTGTCCACAGGCCCAAGCCCACTAGACCCCTCAGCTTGCCTGAGAGGGACAGCGTAGTTATCACTGGATGGGTCCGGAACTAATCACTGCTCACTTCCCTCCTACTCTGTGGGTGCCCAAAGAGAAAGATGAACTACATGATTTACCTGCCCACCATGCCATTCAGAAGGGCTTTTATCGACATATCGTGGGTGCCTCTCTCCAAAGTCCTGGGCCTCTGCCTCTCCAAAGATCAGAAAGAGGGAAAAGGTGTACCCTGTCCAAAACCAGCTTTGTAGTCAGAGTAATAATATGCAAAGTGTAGTTTTGTTGGTCTACGCTATCAGATTAAGTTCAAAAGTTTCTTTTTTTAACAAAGTCATATATGCATATTTTTCTTCCCTTAATAAGGCTCTAACAATATCTGAGTATCAGCAAATCAGAATAACCACTCTCTACTCTATGGGTGAGGTCCCAGACAGCTCTCCTGAAGTCCCAAGATGGGAGCCAAGAGAACTGCTCCTGCTAGATGTGCTGCCCCCAATACTTGGAAAGAAAGAAAAGTCAGCCGGGACTTCTCCCCAGAGTCCAGGCCATTAAGATGCCAGATGGCAGAGTACTGTGCCATTCCAGGATTCTTGTCACCACACTTGGCCAACCCATGGGGTTAGGCACCCTTTACCCAGGGCATGTGGAAACCAAAGGGGTCTGGGGGTAGAGCAATATATGTCACCTGACTCTTGGTCAAATCTAGCATGGCTTAGCTTGGTCACAAGCAAGTACCAAATAGAATGCCAGGAAAGGGTTATTTCTTCTATACGGCTATAAGGGGCTCCCTGGTGAAATCTAGCACACAATCAAGAAGCACTTTGAGGACTTTCTCCCACTTCTACAAACAAAAAGGTAATTGCAAAGAACAATACAAACTTCCACCTAGAAAACAGAAAACGCTTTTGGCAGCTTAAACACAGAACCCCTCAGGGTCCCCCACATTCCAGCCATCAAAAGTTCCATAGCACTGAACACCTTCACACATACTCTGCTGCCCCCTCAGACCTCCATCTGTTGGTTGTGGGTCATTGCTCATGTCCCAGAGAGGGACATGCTCACTGAGGGGCCCACAAGGACTTACAGTCATCCAGAAAGCAGCACACGCACCTGTAGTGAATTGGTTCTGACCTAACATAGTGCCTCTGGAATCAGGAAAAGTGGACTTAGTTCTCTGGGCTCTTGATGAATTTATCATGTGACTTCAGGCCTGTGTCTCCGTAGCCATCTGCTCTACCTACTTGGGGCCCTTATAATTAAAGAGTGGTCAGGTATGCACTCAATATGAAGCTGTCAAGTTTTTACATCCATTCCTCCACCCAAAGAAAAGCCCATTAACAGAGACATGCTGTAATGCATCCACTGCTCAGTCACCTATCCATTCACCTCAGCAAAAGCATGGCACTGACTTCAAAATATAGTTTCAGGAGTTAAGTGCTTATGCCAGGGATTTTTGTTACATAGCATCAAAATGAGTCTTAGATCTTGAGCGAAAGGCTGCCTTTGTCCTTCTAGATGTCCCCTGGTATAAATAATAATAAACTCCTGACCCACCAACCCCAGTGGTTTGCTATTTGCACCAGAAATACCTAAGTCAACAGAATTTGCCAGCCCAAGGAGCCTTGCAGGTAAGTGGGGACAGTGCAGGGACACTGGGATTGAAACCATGTAACAAAGAAAATGCACTGAGGACAGATCAGCGAGGAAATGGGCAACAGTTATACTGATGCAATGATGTGTGATTCTTCTCCTCAAAGCAGCCTTTGCTGTTTTCATATGTTCTCCACAATAAAATCAGAAGGGAGAAGGGAAAAAATAAAAGCTCACTGAACTTCAGTTGGACAACTTGCATTACAACCCTGGCTTTACTTCTGTGGTTCCCTGGACAAATCACTGAAGTTCTTAGCACTTCTGTTTCTTCATCTGTGAAATGGGGACAGTGGTATACACTGTTGCGATTGACCCACCAACCTTACTTTCCCTGGTAAGAGCATCTCAAATTCATTGGGGGAAATAACCTTCCTCTGCTTCAGAATCAAATGCGCCTCCCCTGTTACGTTTTGGCAGGGTTCTGTCAGTAAAGGCTCTGCCTATACAAGAGCAGGTGCTGACCCCAGCTGGGCCCATGAGACTCTCTCCCCAGATCCTTGACTTAATTATAGGGCCCCCAAGATGGACACTATGAGCTGATTCATCTCAGGTTGGTTTTGTAGCTGCCGCTTTAATTGTGTGAGTCTTCTATATCCTCCCGATAAATCCATTTTTGGCTACAGTTAGCCAGAATTGGTTTCTGTAGCTCACCACCCCAAAACTGTAATTATCCTGCTTTTGATCATTGCTCAGTCACCTCACATTGTTCTGAGAATCAGATAGACCCTGGGTGTGAAAGCATTTTTACTAACTGGAAAGGTCTGTATGGATATTGGCATTTCTACTATGTAGGGTCAAACTCTCAACATGTACCCTGGGTGGCATGAGTCCTGGATGCTATGAAATCTCCATCACCATCACATTGGCCTAGCAAAATCTGGGACCAGTTGTGCCAAGGAATCTCCCCTCAGGATGAGGATAGCCAGTGTGCTGCACCACCCCCGCCCCATCTGCATGACCTTCTCTGCTCCAACCTGAGTTCCTGGTCAGGCAGGACTGGTGGGTACTCACTTCAAACAGGCAGGGCTGCAGGCATTGTGAGCTAGATTTGAGGTGCGTGGGTTAGTTGAGATAAATTCTCCCTGCCCCCGGAGACCAACTAAATAAACAAGGGGAGAACATAATGTCAGAATGAGCTTCACTGCCTAAGTACTAGGCACAGCCAGAATGATGCGAGAGCTATAATTACTTTCACTGAGATGCTTTTTAAAACACTCAGCAGTTTTGATACTGATGATTGAGCTTGCTGTTTCCTTGCTTTTCCTCCGTGGCTCTTTCCAGCCATGATATATGTGCCCAGTATGCCGGGTTTATTCTTTCAAACAAAGGAGCTTTACAGTGAAAGTCGGAGGTGGGCTCAAAGGTCTTCAAAACAGCAGTCCCAAAGGTAAGTGCTCAGGGAACCTGAATGGCTCAGTTAGGTAAGTATCTGACCCTTGGTTTTGGCTCAGGTCATGATATCACAGTTTCGTGAATATGAGCCCCGTGTTGGGCTCCAGAGCCTGCTTGGGGTTCTTTCTCTCTCTCTCTCCTCTCTCTCTCTCTCTCTCTCTCTCTCTCTCTCTCTCTCTCCCCCTCCCTGCCCCTCCTCCGCTTACACTGTCTCTGTCTCTCTCAAAATAAATAAACTTAAAAAAAATAAAGGTAACTGCTTTTCCCAGTGCATCCTGTTGTGCAGCATCTAGAGGAATCTTAAATCCTGAGTGGACAGAAATAGTTATATAAATGAGCCACCCTTGCCTCTTTATGTTAAGTCATCCTTGCAGAGGAGAATGCTGCAGAAGAGACACTGCATTCCTCGATTTAGTGTCCAGTGTGCACAGCATTCTCTGCATGAAACCCAGTTTTTGCCTCACAGTCCCCTGCTGACCAGGAGGAGGTAGGCTACAGGGGAAAATTAGCCCCGTTCAGAAACAGGTTTATTCAAAAGTAGAAAAGTGAAAAGTGCCCGAAGGGAAGCCAAGACACAAATTTCTGGACATTCTAAAGAGAACATTGAAACAACAGAAGCACTGGTATAGAAGTCATCTCTCTGAGCAGGGCCCTGATGATGGCAAGAACAGGACATATCAAGGTGGTGGGGGTGTCGGGAGAGGAACTCAGAGCAAAGTAGAATGCGAGGCTGTAGCCGCCAAAAACAGGAGGTAAGACTTGCCAGGGGCAACAGGGCCAAAGCCACAATTAATAAGTGACAGGGGTGCCTGGCGGCTCAAGTTGGCTAAGCGTCCCACTCTTCAGTTCAGCTCAGGTCATGATTGACAGTTTGTGGGATTGAGCCCCAAGTCTGGATCTACACTGGCAGCAAGGAGCCTGCTTGGGATTCTCTCCACCTGTTTCTCTGCCGCTCCTCCACTTTCGCTAATGTTCTCTCCCAAAATAAATTTAAAAAATAATAATAAAGAAATAAGTGACAAATGCCACACTTTGAGCCCAGATCTGTATAACACTTCCACAAATCAGTGAGAAATTACCGACACTTCATTTTTCAGAGCCTGGCACATATACACAATGCTAAAAAGTCTACAAAGGACAGAGCACCTCAGACATGGCCTCTCTGACATCATAAGTTCTAGGATCCAGCTGAGGAAGTGTGTGTGCAGCAGACTTCCCAGCCCACACCCTCCCCCCTCAGCATGGAGGCAAGATTTCCAGCAGCCCCACTCTGGAGCACTCCTGGGACCATTCAAAGGAAACATCCCATGCTCCCAGGCCAGACTTCCAGCCACACCTGCCATCCCTCCTCTCCTCTCAGACCTTCAGTGTCCATGTTGGTGCCCAAGACCCTGAAGACTGGGGTAGGGCGACCCACCTTGGCACTGCTTACTGTACTCACATGAGCACAACTGTCCTCATAGATGCTGTCTCCTGATGTTCTGGGTACCAGAGGAGTACAGGGACAGAAGGGAGAGCCCTGTATTTCACATCTCACAAAATCTTCCCTAAAAATAGCTGTGTGTGTGTGTGTGTGTGTGTGTGTGTGTGTGTGTGTGTGTGTGTCTTGAGAGAGGGAGAGAATGTTCATAAAAGGATAACTATAGAAGGCATAATATGACCAATGACCTTGCATGTAAAGTGTAGTTAATGGAAATTAATACTTACCTTGCATAGTTTAAAAAGACAAGAGGTGGTGACTCAGAAGAACTTGCTTCTCAACACCTGGAAGCTGCCAAGGTGCCCTTGAGAATACCACAAAGCAGGGCCTCTACTCCCTGAGTCTTTGTGCAGCCTCCTTTCCATGCACACCTAAGGGAAGGGGCACAGCACACAGGCGTTCTCAGGCAGCAAAGCTGTACAGATTTTCTAAAGGATAGTCAGCATTGCCACAGGAGCCAAGTGGAGGAACTGACCAGGTCTGCTCTGCACCTACGATTACAATGCTGTGGGGGAGGTGAAAATCCCCCAGATGCACCTGGCCATCTGAGCAATGGTTCACTGGGAGGTAGGGAGATGCTGCCTGAGCTGAGTGTTGAGCAGCACCAAGTGGACCCACTGTGGCCCACAGAGTTGCCATCCTCACCAGGCTTAGTGGATCCATTCTCATTACGTAGCTGAACATTTTTTCAGGCTCCCCAGCTTTACAATGCCTAGTTTATGGGTCAGGTGCAATTATACATCACAGGCAAGTGTCAGAGCCTCTTCCTTCATTTGTCTGGAGAAGGAAATGTTACTCCCTAATGAATGGTCACTTATGTATAAACTGAAGTCAGTTTAACATAGATCTGGTCCAGGCACATACAAGGCATGGAGCCGTGCCCTCTACAGGCTGAGAAGTCACAAATGCTACATTTGTGGAAAGCTACATATATTGCAAGAGAGCTACGATACCAGGTAAGTGTCATAAGACAAATACAAAACAAAACTGGGAAAGACTTCACATTGGAGGGGACATGTCATGTTGGCCCAGAAGACCAAAGCAATTCCAGTTGTACCAGGATTTGATTTTTCATTTATTAAATCAACCACAGTTTCTGAGCTCATGGTATGTACCCACCAACATGGTAGAGCTGTGGATATTCTTGCAGACAGGATCAGAGAGAGTACCTGGGTTACACTGCTCAGGTAGACATCCCATTTCTGGTAAAAGATCAATTAAACAAAGACCTTCTATGGATGCTCCAATCCTGGGCTCATCCTCAGATCCAAAGTTCCCTTTAATTTCTTTTTTAATCCAGAGTTCAAGGCCATGTGGCCACCACAAAACATTTTGTAATTCTGCTCTTTAAGATTCCATCCTGGAAGTACTGCAAGTGAACGCCTCAGTGGTCTCAGCTCCTTGCCATGGTGGGCCCCAGTCCCAGGAGCCCCTTGTGCTGACAAAATCACCAGTTGTGGTTTCAAACCACATTTGTGCAAACCGTCATTTTCCCTTCTCAGATTGCTAGGTTCTGCTCTCATACGCATGCCAGGCTCATGAAGTTGTGCAAAGCTCAGGAAGTGAATTCCTCTGTAGGAAAGTGATTTATAATATTACAGCTGCAGGCCCACACACTGTCAGAATAAATCTAGTTCAATTTTTTCCAAATTCTTCTTCACCATTTATCTTTCCTTTGTTTCCTCTCCCTGCCTTGTCCAATCGATCCCAACACACACACACACACACACACGCGCGCGCGCGCGCGCGAGCACGCGCGCGCGTGCATACATGTGCGCAAGGCCCACAGCCCCTCTGGTTCATTTTCATGTCCCAGGGTTGGGATAGGATCCCCCTCTGGGGCTGCACCCCCATTTCTGTGGTCCTACTCACCAGCTGGCCAAGCCCAGGGCTTGTGACCGAGCTGGAAAGCCCAACTCAAAATGTCAACCTCAAAAGTAACTCCAACAGTGAGAGTCTTCAGATGGATGTGGTCCATGTGCTGGCAGCCAGGCCAAGCCAGCTGAAGTCAGCAGGACCTTCCTAGAAGTCTCTGTCCAAATGGTATCATTAATCATCAAGAAAGGTAGCTAGTAAGCAAGCCTGGCGTGTTGCTTTCAGATGGCAGAAGCCGGTCCAGGTATCTTCCAGCCATTCCAACAACCACCAAGAACCACAGTGCTGCACACAGTAAAGAGATCTGGTTGTCCACCCTAGCCGGGGGGTGGGGGGAGCGGTGTCTGTGCCTTTGACATTAGGACAAGGGATGGGTCAATGTGAGGAATGGTTATCTTACTTGGCATTATGTCTCCTTCTACTGTGCAATTCTGCCTCCCTGTTTTCAACAGGATGGGGGAAGGTAACCGTCTCATCTCAAGGTACTTTTCCTCTTGCCCCTTCTTTTCCTTGTAGCCTTCAGAAAACATCTACACCACTTTCAGAGTTGTTCTTAAGCTACTTGCCCTGGTCCTCACCAGAGCACCAGCCCTGACCCTCCATGTCTCCTGTAGGAAGCAAAAGCAGAAGCATTTGCCCACAGAGCTTAAATGGTCTGCATTCTGGCCCCAGATCAGAAACTTGGAATGATGGGATTTTTAATTCTACCCTGGTTGTTGGATTTCTTGGAGTCTGCTTGAATTTCCCTTCACAGTGTCAGCCAGGAAGGAAGCACTGCCACACCATTCCCCTCAAATTTGGGTCAGTTCAGATGCCCTCCCCATCCCTGGATTTTGACAGTAAAGTCAAAAGAGGGAAACATACTGAATTCTGTCTATACCAATTTTTTGATGTCCAACAAATGCTATGAATGAGTAATCATCTGCTCCCAGCAAGTAAACGCTTCCTCAGGAGTGAAGTGGACACACTGAAGGAGGCAGGAGGAAATGCTTGTTCCTTGGCAGGCAGACCACAGGCAGGTCAAGACTGCAAGGGTGTAGCAAGAGTCAAACCAGACAAGTCCCTGAGGCAGAGGGAGAGTTGAAACCCCACGACTATTGGTGCAAGCAGCTCTTTCAAACTACACAGGAGCTTGATTCCTCTTGATCTACTTATCAGATTTCACTTAAACTTATTAACAATACAGCTTTGTCCATTTGAAAATCATGAACTCTATCTCATGGTTGGACAAGGCTTACAAATGGGGTGGTCATGCAGTATTCCCATGACGAGTCCTCACCACCACCCAAAACTCCATCCCCTTGAAGAGTTCTGCTGGAGGGCCTCCCTCACACTGAGGCAGCATCCCTTGGTGTCCCAGCCTGGGTATGTGTCCCCACACAGTCCAGTGGCTCTTCAACTCTCTGCACCAAGATATGAACCAATCACAGACCTCCCCAATTTCTCATGCAGCGTGGTTTGGGGTACTCGCATGGACCTGGTTCTTCGCCTTTTAGAACGTCCCCATTTGATATAACCTGTTTAAGGAGAGGTGGCCCTGGCAGAACCCAGCCATAAGCCACAGGTGGCCTGACTAAGCCAGAATCAGATGATCGCAACTCTCCTTCTAAAACTACACTTTTGGGGCATCTGGGTGGCTCAGTGGTTGGGCATCCAACTTCAGTTCAGGTCATGATCTTGTGGTTCATGGATTGGAGCCCTGCGTTGGGCTCTGTCCTGACAGCTCGAGATTGGAGCCCGCTTCAGATTCTGTCTCCCCCTCTCTTTGCCCCTCCTCTACTCATGCTCTGTCTGTCTGTCTCTCTCTCAAAAATAAATATTTTAAATAAATACATAAATAAATAATAAATAAAACTATACTTTTATTAATGCAGCACGTCTCATGTTCTTGGCAGACACAACGTAACAGTACTGAATATTAACTTTTTTCTCAACCAACCTTTAGCCTGTTTTATTCCGGTCCCCGCTAAATCCTATTATCAGACCCTGGACTTCTGCAAATCTTTTCTGGACCTACAAGCTGGGCCTTTTGTTTGCTGGGTATTTTCACTTAAAAGGAGACAGCTAAACCACAAATCACTTAGGGCACACCCATCCACGTCCTTTTAATGTTTCCTCAGAACCAACAACAACAAAATATCCAGCAGGGGAACAAGAACCATGAAATTGAAATGAAGAACAGACCACATTTCATTTAGACAATTACTAGCCTATGAATTTTAGTCAATTATTAATTCAAGCCCTTTGGTATCCAGGCAGCCTGAAAGAATGAAGGCGTTCATCACAGCAAGTTGCTCGGGTGACAATGACCACGGGGCTACTCTCTCCCTCCAGCCCTCTCCAGGGTCGAGGCCTGCCCTGCTGCAGCTCACAGGCCTCTGGGCGTTGGTGAGGCTGGGGGAGCCCAGCAATCAGTGAGCTCCTGCACAGTCCAACGAGTCCCTAGGCTCCCCCGCCATGAGTGGGCTCCCCCACTGGATTTTGCCACCAGAAAGTATCAGCACCATCACTGGGGTCTCCGCTCTCCCACTGCAGGTGCTAAGGGTAGGCTCCCTTCATTTTATCCTTGATTTCCAGTCTCTAAATTGCACTGAAGAGGAGGTAAGGGGAAGGCAAAAAAGGAACAGAAAAGAAAAGGGAGAAGAAGCTAGTCACAAATATGACACCTATTTTTAAAAATGGACAGAATTATGTACGCAAGCTTTTACATTTTGTAGGAAAGCAAGCTTGTGAGAGGGTTAATAGAATACTCCCTGACCTCCTGACTTGGGAGAGGGGGAAAAAGTCTCGCCTTCCCAATGCACTGGCAGAGAACATCCTAGGACATCATGCCACCGGGCAGGGGTCTGACGCCCTGAACACAGAAGGTCAAACAGGAGGGTCATCCACAGATGCTCTGACTGAAGTGAGCCTGAGCAACAGGCTGAAAAAATACTGGCTCTCGTTCACCGTCAGGGTGAACCAGAGTTCTTGTCTGCTAACTGGGCTTATAAATTGATCACCAAAGATTGTTCTTCCTGACGAGCCTCTTTCCCCTTCCTGGGGGTTTTATAAATCACTTCTAATTACCAGCCCTCACGTCCTCCTTTGGACTCACTTCTTTTACATAGCTTTTGGTTAAAAGGAAAGCAGAGAGCTCTTGGAAGCAGTTTAAGTCTTTCCCTGAACATTTCCATGACTTTGTCGTTGTTATTGCTCTGATGTGGGGGCTGTGTTGGCCAGAGGCACCAACTCCACTTACACACAGCTGGCAAATGAAAACAATATCAGCACATCTCCGTTACACGGCAGGCTTTTATACGGTGATGCTTCATATTTTACTGCAGTTTCCTTTGGAAATGCTCAAAGCAATGACATCTGTTTCCTTTCATTGGGATTGTTATGTTCTTCCAGCCAAAAAAGGAGAGGATAGAGTTCATTAATTCAGCATAGTAATAATTACAATGTCCACATAAATTTTGCTGGGTTTGGTGCTTTTAAATACTGAAGCATCCACCACCCTCATCCCCTCCCTCCTTCTTAGTAAGAAGTAAAGATGACGATAAAACTGGTAAGCCTCAGGGCGACACTCCAGAGGTCTTGCAACCACAAAGACTCACCACGGGCTCCAAGGGAAGGTGACATTCCCGGATTGCACCCTGCCCCCCCCCCTCCCTGGGACCCATCAAAGACCCTGGGAATGCACAGGGAGGTGATCACACTGCATGCAGTGGGTCAGATCACCATGGACAGAGGGGGATTTAGACAGCCCCACATTTTACTCCTTGAAGAAGGTAAAAATCTGCCACAGATAAGCAGGGGCAGAAGAGATGGGGGTAAAAGGAGTCAGGGCCAGGACATGAAAATCCATATAATGTAAGAAGTCTGGACTTCTTCCTAAATGTGTGGAATCCTCTGGAAGTTTCATCAGGGGATTGACTTGATAACGTGCATTTTTAAAAGATCACTCTAACTGCAGTTTGGAGAACGGATTGAAAAGTAGTAACACTTGAGACAGCCACCCAGGAGGGAGACGCAGTGAGAGCTGTGAAAGCTGATGGAGCCCCGTGTGGGGGACACACTGGGTAAAGGGAGACAGGCACAAACTCAGGAAGCATTTGGGACACAGAATTTGCAGGGCATGGAGATTGACTGGATGGTGGGGGGCAGGGCTAAGAAAAATGTAGAAATCAAAGGTGATTGGGTGGAGAGCAGTTGTGCTCACCTGAGATAGGAAATAGTCAAGGAGTAGGTTATGGATGAAGGATAAAAGGCTCAATTTCGGACAGGCTGTGTTTGAGGTATCCATAAACACCTCATGGAGATGAGCACTGGGGTGGATTGAGCACATCTGGCATACAGGACAAACAACTAGACCAGGCATTTAGATTTGAGTTGTCAGAGGACACAGGTAACACTTCAGACCATGGGAAGAGAAACAATCAATCAGCAGAACATGTAGGATGAGAAGAGAGGAGAACGCAGAACAGAAACCCAAAGAAGCTCGACATCAAGGGGAGCGCTGAGGAAGAGACTGCAAGGAGACCGACGGGAAGAAAAATCAGAAGAGGGTCCTCTGTGTCATAAAAGCTGAGGAAATGTTTCAGGGAAGACAGAGATGGCCAGCAGTGCCATTGGTGCTGTAGCCACAAGATGGTCATTGCTGGTCTTGTTGAGAACTGTGTTGGTGGCAACAGAATCTGGAAATGCATGAGATGTGAAGACAGCAGATGAACTCTCAAGAAGTTTAGTCATAAAGGGAAGGGGCCAGTAGCCACATAGAGAGATGTAAGAATGCAGGTCAGGAGACATTTTTGTTGCACTTATAAATGAGACCTAAGCATGTATGAATGCTGATAGGAAAGAGCTGGAAGGCACAGGTGGCAAGGAATAACCAATGGTAAAGAGAAGTCCTTGTGGAGACCAGAAGAGACCCCCACCTTCTCCACAGTTCAGCTCTGAGGAGAACAGCTGAGGAAGGAGGAACATTATTTTTGGTGGCATAAAGTTCTCCAGGTTTTCTCCCACAGTTTCTGTTGACTTTGAGAGTGAGAAGAGAGGAAGGAGGGTCAGAGACTCGGAAAGAGTGTAGAGATGTTAACACAGCTGAAGTGAGGGAATTCCTACAGCCCCAACCTGAAGAGACCAGTGAAGTGAGGAAGGAAAGAAGGTAGCACCGGGGGAAGCCAGGCCTCATGGCTTCTGGCCTGCAGGCCTCTGAGGGCCGGATGCTGGTTATATGCTATAGTATTCATCCCATCATTTACTCTCTAGTGACACCAACAGACAGAGGTCCTACTGAGAACCAGGCCTATTTGGAGTCACCAGACAAACAGTAATGATGGCTTAAAGCAGTGTAGCCTGGGGCACCACCTCCCACCAACTGCCCCAGATTCACCCCCGCTGTCTGCTTGGCTTTCCCCTGAGCATCTTCAGAATTGTCCTTTGGTGAGAAACTCAAAACCTTTTTTTTTCCTCCAATATGCTTATATGGGCTTTGATTCTGTATTTCTCCAAATAGATTAGCTTGGGGTTATGCCAGAATTTGAAGAAGCTGAAGAACAATGGGCCGATTGGCCTTTAATTTCCTAAGCTTTCAAGATATTTGAGGAATCTGAGGCCCGTGAAAGCAGCAGACCTAAAATGAGGTTGACCTTATGGTGACCTCCTGGCTCACCTTCCCTGGAGCTGAGTGAATGTTTTAGAATGAATGACAATGACTTTCTGTCTAAATGGGTCATGTAACCTGCACATCAGCCCCCTCCATGCCATACCCTGCCAAAGACACAACCTTGAAGTGAAATGAAGCAACTGACTGAAATGAGTCCTCAAACATAAGTAACACAGCAAGCTCGGGTGGGCTGGGATGTGGGTGTGAGCTCAGGAAGGCCACCATGGTGGATTTATTGGGAATCTGGCTTAGAACATCACCACAGAGAGATCTGTAACCACCAACGGTCTCATGTTTGTATCATTAAGCAAAGCTACAAACCACCCTGTGCCTCAGTTCCCTCATTTGTAAAATCAGGATTTAAAAAAACAACAACACATATTTACCACACAGTGTTGTTGTAGAGATTAAATGAGTTAATATTTCCATGAAGTGTTTAGAATAGTGCCTGGCACTTCATAATACTAGATAAATAGTACTCTTTTTTTTTTTATATCACAAAAAGAAAGTTGGTCAAAGAGACAGGGGATTGTGACAGGGAGGAACCACCCTCCCTTCCCCACTCAGAGAGTAAGTGATAGGGAAGGGGGAAAGTGACTGGAAGGTCAGGACCTTCCTTCAATCTTGACATGAGGCCATGTCACCCACTGCTGTCAGGAACTGCAGTCAGGGCCCACACGTCGGAGGGAGGGCCTGTGTCACTGTCTTTCCACACCCCAACACTGTCCTCTGTGCCATGCAGACAAGTCAGGGAGCCTCCAGCACTTCATTGTCAGTTTTTCTGACAGAAAAGCTGAGGTAACAGGAGGGCCTTAGACACTTGGGAAGAGAGTACTGAAGTCAAGAGGAAGTTGTAGAAAGGTGACTTTCCAAACCAAAGTGGGGGAAAGTGGCCTAAAGACAACACAGGAAACATGAAATCAAGTCTACCCTCCACACTGAGGGTGTGCAAACCCCCAGGGAAGAGTCCCGGACCGGCCAACCCTCACCGTCACACAAACTCCTCTGGCTTCAAAAGGCCTGTAAATTAATTCAGAGTATTGCAAAATCACAAACCCCATTTAAAGGCCATGTTTAAGAAATACAGAGAAACCTCAGAGAGCATGCAGACCTAAGAAGGCCCCGGACTGACTGCCAGGGACAATTTCCCCTTTTTGCCCTCCATGCCTCCCTCTCCAACTATAATTTGTTTCCAAACTGCCTGGGGATGGTGGTGGGTTGGGTTGGGTTGTGTTTCCTTGACTGGCCTACCAAGGGTCTTTGGCTACAATATTTTGATTGATTTTGAAACTTAAAAGGGAAATAGACACTCTGTGGCGTTTGCCTTCTCTGATCACATGGTGTAGAAATCTGTTCTGCATTTCCAGCATGTCAGACTCTGACTATTGGGCTGATATGCAATAGAAAGAAACCCATCAACGAATATATTTTGTATTATTACATATATCTGGAGTTAGGGGAAAAACAGGCAAATAAGACTGTCACCAGATTAAAAAAGCAAACAGAATTTGGGGTGGGCAGGAAGGAAGCATTGTTGACAGAGAACACAGTACTTCTGCATGATGTGAAAGAAGGGCTCCAGTGAGGGTCAGTTCCTACTCTTACTGCCTTATATCTACTCCTACAATCTCAAAACTTCTTTACAGAAACTCACTTCCTGCCAATTAAGAGGACAAGAAAGTTCGTAAGAAGGAATTTCTTCAAAGTTGTGATGAACTCAACGATTCTCAACAACTTCCATGTAGAAAAAAAAATGATGTGTATGTGTTGGGGGGTTGCTGTTATTTGTGGTGGCCAAGTGGGCTTAGAGACCACACACTTCAGAGCAATCCTGTCCCTAGGGAATAGAGCCCACTGTCTTCTCCCCTGTTTTGAGGCCCCTCAGTGGCCAAGCCCAGGCTTGAGGACTGGAAAGCAGATTGGCCATGGGGGGGGGGGGAGCAGGGAGGGGAGAGTGGGAGGAGCCAAGTCACACCCGGTAAAAGTGGTGAGGGAATGAGCCACACACTTTTCATGCCTGGAGGCAATATGTCAATTCATCACACTCTGGGGAAGGGTGAAGCTGTCCCTCCAGTGAAATAGTACTGGGTTAGAACAGTGTCCATGAGAACAAAAGGCCTGTGTTTGCACTCCAGAGTTTTGTTTGCTCAGAGAAAGAGCCCGAGTGGACCCTGACAATTTGTCTGTCTGTGCTCCTGGGGCTCTCAATGCTGTGCACCTTCAGAGACAAACAGCGCACGCCTTGTTCGTAATGTTGGTGATTGGGGGTGAAATCCAGCTTTATTTTTCCTCCCTGTGTTTAATAGCTCTGTGGTATATAAAAGGCAGCAGAAATAACACTTTCAACAAAGGTAAGCTTGATGCCATTAACTAAGTCAACAAAATGACGGTGTCAGTAGTCTAGACACTTCTAGACAGAACAAAGGAAACATTCCCATGGTGGCATTCTTTGTATACAAAATAACCTTGGCAAAGATGGCATGCCAGCTCCACATGGTGGAGGGTGCTCATGGTGGGCCGTGAGGTGGGCTGGCTTGTCCCTGAAGCCACTCCAGTGGGCTCTTTGCAGACTCCTCAGCCAAGGGTCTAACATGCTGGTGACATTATGCATGCCTGGCCATCAGCACAGCTCGCAGGTCACAGTGGCCCCACCTCGGCTCAGTGTTGGTGGGGCTCTGAATTCTCTAAGAGCAAACACATGAGATAAATCTTGTCCAAAAGATGGGGCCAAGAGTCTGTAGTAAGAGCCAGATGGTCCATTGAAATCCTACTGGGCTCCCAAGTGGCACAGTGTCCTGGCGCAGGCACAAGACTTGAAGGAATAAAACCTGGCCAGGCCCTGGACGGCTCTTAACTAAGCAGGGGTGACAGGACACAGCTTCACTCCTGTGGCCTTGGCCATTCATCCTTCAAACAGAGCTGCGCACTGAGATGAAACAAGGGTTATGCACAGGCACTGAAAAGTATCCCACAGAGTCCCTTTTTCTTATCCACCTGCAGATAAATCCTCATCCATTTGTTCTCCCTAAGTGCAGGTTTCATAAGAAAAAGGAACCAGAGACAAGCCATGAGTTTTGGGATCATTATAAGTGTATTTTAGGGAGGAGGAGCCAAGATGGCAGAGAGGAAGAAAGCTCTGTAAACTTCGTCCGCCCCATCCATCGAACTGAGAAGGACATTACTCCCATCTGCAAGAGCGAAAGGAGAAAATACAGAATCCAGAAAGAAGAGAACCTCAAAGATACCTGAGTGAGTGAGTGTGAACTGGGGAGATTGGAAAACGGACCAGCCTGAGACGGGCAGGGGAGGTGGGAGCCCCAGCCCAACATGAAGCAAGCGCACAGAGCCCGAGAGAAAAAGGGAAGAGACAAAGAAACTGAACACACTCATAATACTGTCTCTGGGGAAGAGATAAAGAACGTTTAACCGCGCTCGGAGAAACTCTCACTCCATATATAACTGCTGGGCAGCGCAAATCCCGAACCTGGGTGGCACAAGGGAAAGAACAGCTTCCAGCCCTGCACCATGCCGGTGGGACTCGGCGGCGCCACAGCAGCCCCAGAGGCGCTCACTTCGACCTCGGCTACGGGAGTGGGAGCATGCCCCTCATTTCCACAGCGCATCTTACCTCCAGCATTGGCCGCGAGAATCCCAAATCCCGGTGCCAACAGGGAAAAAATAGCCCCCACCCCAACACGATTCAGACAGGGAGTTGGCAACAGTGGAGGCCTGAGCTCATGATTGGACTGCAGGAGCTCATAGCTCATTTCTGGCAGCACCCGGTGCCTCGGGCAACAGCAGCCCGAATCCCAGCCTGCACCAAGAGACACTATTCCCTCCCCCTAGGCTATTGCTACCCCAACTGGGGGCTGGGAGTCCACAGCCATGTCTGTGAGGGCGTGCACTTCACCTCCTGCTGTGCACCTCGCCTCAGGCAGCAGCAGCCAAAATCCTGGCCAGAGCCAAAAGAAACTGATCCCTCTCCCTAAGAAGCCAGCCACCAAAGCAAGTACATCTCATCTGTGGTAGCATAAAAGTGCATGGACTAGGACTTTGAACCTAGGCAGGCCTGGAAAATACAACTTGGCTCAGCTGCAGCACAAGGAGATCAGACTCATTAGAGTGGCCTACAGTGCCTAGTCCCAGCAGAGTGTAGTGTGCCACCATTTTACTCTCTGCAGCCACCAAGGCGGGGACTCTGAGAGCAGCCTCAGAGACCTACCACACCAAACTATGCCTATCCACGAGGGGGAGCTGTTGCTTTTTTTTCTTTTTTTAATTCCTTTTTCTTTCTTTCTTTTTTTGTACTTGCTTTTTATTATTATTCTCTTTTTACTTAATTTTTTTTTATTTTTACTCCTTATTTTCCTTTCTCCTCTCTCCCTCTTTTTTTTTCTTTCTTACAATCCAGATATATTCCCCTGTATCTCATCCTTATCTCTCCCCTCAACTGGTCATACACTTTTAGACTGTCCTTTTCCTTTGTTGTCTCTGACCCCCTTCATTATTTTCTTTTCTTCTCTTCTTTTTGTCTCTTTCCTCTCCATTTTCTTTCTTTCCTTTCCCCCCTTTAATTTGTCTGTTTGATTTGTCTGTGCGTTTGTGTGCTTCTGTTCCCACTGTGTTTGTCTGTCTGTTTTACTTCCTAGGGCTACACCAAGAAACAAGCCAAAGTGTGCATGACAGCAAGTCCCAAATATCACTGAGTAGAGAAATAAAATATTCAAAGGCATAACAAGAGAAACTGAGAGACACCATTAAAAGAATATTTCCTGAAACGATAGGCCCTGGACAGTCAATAAGCCTCCTTTAACAGAGAAATATTAACAGGTGCACAGTGCACAACGAGCTTTCTAAAGCTGACAAGAGAAAGAAAACTAGCAAAAATGACAAAACCATGGACTCTCCCCTGAAGAACCTTCAGGAGGAAGTCGCACCCACAGAACTGCTCAAGGCAGATCTAGACAACATACCGAATCAAGAATTTAAAAAACTTGTCATAAAACTAGTTGCTGGGGTTGAGAAAAGCATCAAAGAATCAACTGAGACAATTACTAGGCACTTTGAAAATAGGTGTGTTGAGTTAAAAAAGGCGATAGATAAGGTGAATAACAAAATGGAGGCAGCCACCTCAAGGATTGACGAGGCAGAGAGAAGAAGAGGTGAATTAGAAGACATAGTTATAGCAAAAGAGGAAGCTGAAAAAAGGAGAGAGAAATTAATCCAGGAGCAGGAAAGGAGAATTCGAGACCTGAGTGATACAATCAAACAGAACAACATTCGTATCATAGGAATTCCCAAAGAGGAAGACAGAGAGAAAGGTCCTGAAGGGATACTAGACCAAATTATAACTGAGAATTTCCCAAATCTGGGAAAGGAAATAGACATTCAAATTCAATAGACACAAAGAACCCCCTTAAGATGTTATTTGAATCGGCCTTCAGCACGATATATCATAGTGCAATGGGCAAAATATAAAGATAAAGAGAGAATTCTGAAAGCAGTAGGGAGAAAAGGCCCCACACATACAAAGGAAATCCTATCAGAGTGGTTACAGACCTATCTAATGAAACCTGGCAGGCCAGGAAGGAATGGCAGGAAATCTTCAATGTGATGAACAGAAAAAACATGCAGCCAAGAATCCTTTATCCAGCAAGGCTGTCATTCAAAATAGGAGAGATAAAAGTGTTCCCAAATAAACAAAACTTGAGAGAATTCATGACCACCAAACCAGCCCTACAGGAAATCCTAAGATGGACTCCATGAGGGAAATGTTGCTAAGAAGACAAGGTGCCAGAGACACCACTATAAACATGAATTCTAGGGAGAACACAATGACCCTAAACCCACATTTTTCAATAATAACACTGAATGTAAATGGACTGAATGCTCCAACCAAACAACAAAGGGTAGCAGAATGGATAAAAAAAAACAAAATCCATCTATTTGCGGTCTACAAGAGACACATTTTCAGCCTGAAGATACCGTCATGTTGAAAGAAAAGTGATGGAGGGGCGCCTGGGTGGCTCAGTCGGTTAAGCCTCCGGCTTCGG
>NC_043713.1:57749183-57751412 GCF_006229205.1 Suricata suricatta | reverse complement strand
AAGGGTAGCAGAATGGATAAAAAAAAACAAAATCCATCTATTTGCGGTCTACAAGAGACATATTTTCAGCCTGAAGATACCGTCATGTTGAAAGAAAAGTGATGGAGGGGCGCCTGGGTGGCTCAGTCGGTTAAGCCTCCGGCTTCGGCTCAGGTCAGATCTCACGTTTGTGGGTTCGAGCCCCGCATCAGGCTCTGTGCTGACAGCTAGCTCAGAGCCTGGAGCCTGCTTCCAGTTCTGTGTCTCCTTCCCTCTCTGCCCCTCCCCCTCCCATGCTCTGTCTCTCTCTGTATCAAAAATAAATAAACCATTTAAAAAATATTTTTAAAAAAAAGAAAGAAAGAAAAGCGATGGAGAAATATCTATCATGTGACTGGAAGCCAAAAGAAAGCCTTACTTATATCAGACAAACTGGACTTTAAAGTAAAGGCAGTAACAAGAGATGAAAAAGGACATTATATAATATTACAGGGTCTCTCCATCAGGAAGAGCTAACAATTATAAATATCTATGTGCCAAATTCGGGAGCGCCCAAATACATAAAACAATTAACCACAGACAGAAACAATCTTATTGATAAGAATGTGCTAATTGCAGGGGACTTTAATACTCTACTGACATTGATCAACCAGACAGAAAATCACTAAAGAAGCAATGGACCTGAATGACACATTGGAACAGATGGAATTGATAGATATATTTAGAACTCTGCATCCTGAAGACAGGAAATTCACCTTCTTTTTTAGTGCACATGGCACGTTCTCCAAGATAGACCACGTATTGGGGCATTAAGCAGCTCTCCATAAGTATAAACGAATAGAGATCATAACATGCACACTTTGAGATCACAATGCTATGAAACTTGAAATTAACCACAGGAAAAAGTCTGGAAAACCTCCAAAAAGGTGGAGGTTAAAAACCACCCTACTAAAGAATGATTGCATTAATCAGGCAATTAGAGAAGAAATTTAAAAATATATGGAAACCAACGAAAATGAAAATACAACAATCCAAAATCTCTGGGACGCAGCCAAGGCAGTCCTAAGAGGAAAGTATATTGCAATCCAGGCCAATCTCAACAAACTAGAAAGAGCGCAAATTCAAAATCTAACAGAGAACCTACTGGAACTAGAAGGAAAGCAGCAAGAGCACCCCAAACCCAGCAGAAGAAAAGAAATAATAAAGATCAGGGCAGAAATAAACAATTTAGAATCCAAAAAAACAGTCGAGCAGATCAATGAAACCAAGAGTTGGTTCTCTGAAAAAATAAACAAAATTGATAAACCTCTAGCCAGGCTCCTCAGAAAGAAAAGAAAGAGCACCCAGATAGACAAAATCAACAATGAAAAAGGATCTATTACAACCAATCCCTTAGAAATACAAGCAATCATCAGAGATTACTATGAAAAATTATATGTCAACAAACTGGACAACCTAGAAGAAATGGACAAATTTCTAAATGCACATGCACTGCCAAAATTCAAATGGGAAGAGAAAGAAAGTATGAATAGACTGATAACCAGTGAAGAAATTGAATCTGTTATCAAAAATCTCCCAATGAATAAGAGCCCAGGGCCAGATGGCTTCCCAGGGGAATTCTACCAGACTTTTTAAGCAGAGCTAATACCCATTCTTCTCAAACTATTCCAAAAGATAGAAATAGAAGGAAACCTTCCAAACTCATTCTACGAAGCCAGCGTCACCTTGATACCCAAACCAGACAGAGATGCAGCAAAAAAGGAGAACTACAGACCAATATCCTTAATGAATACAGATGCAAAAATACTCAACAAGATACTAGCAAATCGAATTCAACAGCATATAAGAATTATCCATCATGATCAAGTGGGATTCATTCCTGGGTTACAGGGCTGGTTCAATATTCGCAAATCCATCAATGTGATCCATCACATTAACCAAAGAAAAAAGGGTAAAACTCATATGATCCTGTCGATATATGCAGAAAAAGCATTTGACAAAATACAGCACCCTTTCTTAATATAAACCCTTGAGAAAGTCGGAATAGAAGGTACTCACCTAAACATTATACAAGCAGTTTATGAAAAACCCACAGCTAATATCATCCTCAATGGGGAAAAACTGAGAGCTTTCCCCCTGAGATCAGGAACACAACAGGGGTGTCCACTCTCATCACTGTTGTTTAACATAGTGCTGGAAGTCTTAGTATCAGCAATCAGACAACAAAAGGAAATAAAAGGCATCAGAATT